>NC_074668.1:83693099-83733666 GCF_029448725.1 Salvelinus fontinalis
TACTAACATACTGAATACTACATACTGACTGTATACTATATGCTAGTAGCTCATCTGTAAACAAACAATAAAAAGAGGAGCGTGAACTCAAATCACCCCCTTTGTCTAGAAAATGTCAACAGCAACATCGCATTGAAATAAAACATCGTTTGAATGTGTAATAATCACACTCAGCGTTACAGAGTGGACCTACAACGGAAACAATAGTAGAAAAACATATTTTTACTACAATAGGAATATGTCACATGATACATTATGACTCCTCTCTGAAGAACACTGACCCACAGGTGGCCGTCACTTCATAGAATACATTTTAATATCAGGGCCACGTACAGGTACTTAAGAATGTATTTTAATATCAGGGACAGGTACTTCAGGATGTATTTTAATATCAGGGCCACGTACAGGTACTTCAGGATGTATTTTAATATCAGGGCCACGTACAGGTACTTCAGGATGTATTTTAATATCAGGGCCACGTACAGGTACTTCAGGATGTATTTTAATATCAGGGCCACGTACAGGTACTTCAGGATGTATTTTAATATCAGGGACAGGTACTTCAGGATGTATTTTAATATCAGGGCCACGTACAGGTACTTCAGGATGTATTATAATATCAGGGCCACGTACAGGTACTTCAGGATGTATTTTAATATCAGGGCCAGGTACAGGTACTTCAGGATGTATTTTAATATCATGTACAGGTACTTCAGGATGTATTTTAATATCAGGGCCACGTACAGGTACTTCAGGATGTATTTTAATATCAGGGACACGTACAGGTACTTCAGGATGTATTTTAATATCAGGGCCACGTACAGGTACTTCAGGATGTATTTTAATATCAGGGCCACGTACAGGTACTTCAGGATGTATTTTAATATCAGGGACACGTACAGGTACTTCAGGATGTATTTTAATATCAGGGCCACGTACAGGTACTTCAGGATGTATTTTAATATCAGGGCCACGTACAGGTACTTCAGGATGTATTTTAATATCAGGGACACGTACAGGTACTTCAGGATGTATTTTAATATCAGGGACAGGTACTTCAGGATGTATTTTAATATCAGGGCCACGTACAGGTACTTCAGGATGTATTTTAATATCAGGACCACGTACAGGTACTTCAGGATGTATTATAATATCAGGGCCACGTACAGGTACTTCAGGATGTATTTTAATATCAGGGCCACGTACAGGTACTTCAGGATGTATTTTAATATCAGGACCACGTACAGGTACTTCAGGATGTATTATAATATCAGGGCCACGTACAGGTACTTCAGGATGTATTTTAATATCAGGACCACGTACAGGTACTTCAGGATGTATTTTAATATCAGGACCACGTACAGGTACTTCAGGATGTATTTTAATATCAGGACCACATACAGGTACATCAGGATGTATTTTAATATCAGGGCCACGTACAGGTACTTCAGGATGTATTTTAATATCAGGGCCACGTACAGGTACTTCAGGATGTATTTTAATATCAGGACCACGTACAGGTACTTCAGGATGTATTTTAATATCAGGGACAGGTACTTCAGGATGTATTTTAATATCAGGGCCAGGTACAGGTACTTCAGGATGTATTTTAATATCAGGTTCAGGTTCATGTACAGGTACTTCAGGATGTATTTTAATATCAGGTTCAGGTTCATGTACAGGTACTTCAGGATGTATTTTAATATCAGGGCCACGTACAGGTACTTCAGGATGTATTTTAATATCAGGGCCAGGTACAGGTACTTCAGGATGTATTTTAATATCAGGTTGAGGTTCATGTACAGGTACTTCAGGATGTATTTTAATACCAGGGCCACGTACAGGTACTTCAGGATGTATTTTAATATCAGGGCCACGTACAGGTACTTCAGGATGTATTTTAATATCAGGGCCACGTACAGGTACTTCAGGATGTATTTTAATATCAGGGACACGTACAGGTACTTCAGGATGTATTTTAATATCAGGGCCAGGTTCATGTACAGGTACTTCAGGATGTATTTTAATATCAGGGCCAGGAACAGGTACTTCAGGATGTATTTTAATACCAGGGACACGTACAGGTACTTCAGGATGTATTTTAATATCAGGGCCAGGTACAGGTACTTCAGGATGTATTTTAATATCAGGTTCAGGTTCATGTACAGGTACTTCAGGATGTATTTTAATACCAGGGACAAGTACAGGTACTTCAGGATGTATTTTAATATCAGGGCCACGTACAGGTACTTCAGGATGTATTTTAATATCAGGGCCACGTACAGGTACTTCAGGATGTATTTTAATATCAGGGACACGTACAGGTACTTCAGGATGTATTTTAATATCAGGGCCACGTACAGGTACTTCAGGATGTATTTTAATATCAGGTTCAGGTTCATGTACAGGTACTTCAGGATGTATTTTAATATCAGGGACAGGTACTTCAGGATGTATTTTAATATCAGGGACACGTACAGGTACTTCAGGATGTATTTTAATATCAGGGCCACGTACAGGTACTTCAGGTTATAAGTCTAACACATAACAAAGTAGTTAACAGTAATCCACATCAGACAAAACACAACAATCAATAGCCAGTGTTGGAATGAACATATTACTAAATAATGACAATGAAAAGGTTATCAAGATAACGCACACACACACACACACAGTCAAACACACACAGTCAAACACACACAGTCAAACACACACAGTCACACACACACAGTCACACACACACACACACACACACAGTCACACACACACAGTCACACACACACAGTCACACACGCACACACACACACACACACACACACACACACACACACACACACACACACACACACACACACACACACACAGTCAGACACACACACATGGACCCCAGCAGGCAGACACACACACATGGACCCCAGCAGGCAGACACACACACACACACATGGACCCCAGCAGGCAGACACACACACATGGACCCCAGCAGGCAGACACACACACATGGACCCCAGCAGGCAGACACACACACACACACACACACACACACACACACACACACACACACACACACGGACCCCAGCAGACAGACACACACACACATGGACCCCAGCAGGCAGACACACACACACACACACGGACCCCAGCAGGCAGACACACACACACATGGACCCCAGCAGGCAGACACAAACACACACACATGGACCCCAGCAGGCAGACATACACACACACACATACACACATATGGACCCCAGCAGGCAGACACACACACACACACACACACACGGACCCCAGCAGGCACACACACACACACACACACACACACACACACACACACACACACACACACACACACACACACACACACACACACACACACACACACACACACACGGACCCCAGCAAGCAGGCAGACACACACACACACACACATGGACCCCAGCAGACACACACACACACACACACACACACACACACACACACACACACACACACACACACACACACACACACGGACCCCAGCAAGCAGGCAGACACACACACACACACACACGGACCCCAGCAGGCAGACACACACACACATGGACCCCAGCAGGCAGACACACACACACACACACACATGGACCCCAGCAGGCAGACACACACACACACACACAGACACGGACCCCAGCAGGCAGACACACACACACACACACACATGGACCCCAGCAGGCAGACACACACACACACACACAGACACGGACCCCAGCAGGCAGACACACACACACATGGACCCCAGCAGGCAGACACACACACACACACACATGGACCCCAGCAGGCAGACACACACACACACACACACACACACATGGACCCCAGCAGGCAGACACACACACACACACACACAGACACGGACCCCAGCAGGCAGACAGACACACACACACACATGGACCCCAGCAGGCAGACACACACACACACACACACACACACACACACATGGACCCCAGCAGACACACACACACGCACACATGGACCCCAGCAGGCAGACACACACACACACACACACGGACCCCAGCAGGCAGACACACACACACATGGACCCCAGCAGGCAGACACACACACACACACACATGGACCCCAGCAGGCAGACACACACACACACATGGACCCCAGCAGGCAGACACACACACACACCCACACACGGACCCCAGCAGGCAGACAGACACACACACACACACGGACCCCAGCAGGCAGACACACACACACACACACACACACATGGACCCCAGCAGACACACACACACGCACACATGGACCCCAGCAGGCAGACACACACACACACACACACGGACCCCAGCAGGCAGACACACACACACATGGACCCCAGCAGGCAGACACACACACACACACACATGGACCCCAGCAGGCAGACACACACACACACATGGACCCCAGCAGGCAGACACACACACACACACACACACACACACACACACACACACACACACACACACACACACACACACACACACACACACACACACACAGTCAAGGACCCCAGCAGGCAGACACACACACACACACACACACACATGGACCCCAGCAGACACACACACACGCACACATGGACCCCAGCAGGCAGACACACACACACACACACACGGACCCCAGCAGGCAGACACACACACACATGGACCCCAGCAGGCAGACACACACACACACACACATGGACCCCAGCAGGCAGACACACACACACACATGGACCCCAGCAGGCAGACACACACACACACCCACACACGGACCCCAGCAGGCAGACACACACACACACACACACACACACACACACACACACACACACACACACACACACACACACACACACACACACACACACACACACACACACACACACACACACACAGTCAAGGACCCCAGCAGGCAGACACACACACACACACACACACACATGGACCCCAGCAGGCAGACACACACACACACACACACACACACACACACACACACACACACACACACACACACACACACACACACACACACACACACACACACACGGACCCCAGCATGCAGACAAGCATGCGCACACACACACACAGACGTTAAAGAGCATTGCTCAGTTGAGGTTTCTGGGATGCACAATTCACACACTTCCCCCTATATAGTGGTACTACTATAGACCAGAGCCATATTCCCTATATAGTGGTACTACTATAGACCAGAGCCCTATTCCCTATATAGTGGCACTACTATAGACCAGAGCCATATTCCCTATATAGTGGTACTACTATAGACCAGAGCCCTATTCCCTATATAGTGGTACTACTATAGACCAGAGCCCTATTCCCTATATAGTGGTACTACTATAGACCAGAGCCCTATTCCCTATATAGTGGTACTACTATAGACCAGAGTCATATTCCCTATATAGTGGTACTACTATAGACCAGAGCCCTATTCCCTATATAGTGTTACTACTATAGACCAGAGCCCTATTCCCTATATGGTGGTACTACTATAGACCAGAGCCCTATTCCCTATATAGTGGTACTACTATAGACCAGAGCCCTATTCCCTATATAGTGGTACTACTATAGACCAGAGCCCTATTCCCTATATGGTGGTACTACTATAGACCAGAGCCCTATTCCCTATATAGTGGTACTACTATAGACCAGAGCCTGCACTATATAGTGGTAGATCTGTTGTCTCCTTCTATAGCCTGATCCCAGATCTGTTGTCTCCTTCTACAGCCTGATCCCAGATCTGTTGCCTCCTTCTACAGCCTGATCCCAGATCTGTTTGGGTTATTGCCAACTTCATTGCTCATTGTGACAATGAGTGACAGGGAGTTGGCATGATAGTACAAACAGACTGTCACGTTCCTGACCTGTTTTCTGTTAGTTTTTGTATGTGTTAGTTGGTCAGGACGTGAGTTTGGGTGGGCAGTCTATGTTTTGTGTTTCTATGTTGGTTTAATGGGTACCTGATATGGTTCTCAATTAGAGGCAGGTGGTTTTCATCTCCTCTGATTGAGAATCATATTAAGGTAGGTGGTGTCACATTGTTTGTTTGTGGGTGGTTGTCTCCTGTGTCAGTGTCTGTGTATGTTACGCCACACGGGACTGTTTCGGTTTGTTTGTTCGTTCGTTCGGTTTATGTAGTCTGTTCCTGTTTCATGCGTTCTTCGTGTCATGTAAGTTCTTATGTTCAGGTGCGTCTACGTCGTTTGTTGTTTTGTAGTTTGTTAAAGTGTTTTCGTGTTTTTTCGTCTTTACTTTAATAAATCATGTCATATCACGATGCTGCATTTTGGTTCAATCCCTGCTCCTCCTCTTCGGATGAAGAGGAAGAGGAACGCCGTTAAACAGACTGGTACTCAGGCTAGGATCAGTGTGACAGGGAGTTGGCATGATAGTACAAACAGACTGGTACTCAGGCTAGGGTCAGTGTGACAGGGAGTTGGCATGATAGTACAAACAGACTGGCACTCAGGCTAGGGTCAGTGTGACAGGGAGTTGGCATGATAGTACAAACAGACTGGTACTCAGGCTAGGATCAGTGTGACAGGGAGTTGGCATGATAGTACAAACAGACTGGTACTCAGGCTAGGATCAGTGTGACAGGGAGTTGGCATGATAGTACAAACAGACTGGTACTCAGGCTAGGGTCAGTGTGACAGGGAGTTGGCATGATAGTACAAACAGACTGGTACTCAGGCTAGGATCAGTGTGACAGGGAGTTGGCATGATAGTACAAACAGACTGGTACTCAGGCTAGGATCAGTGTGACAGGGAGTTGGCATGATAGTACAAACAGACTGGTACTCAGGCTAGGGTCAGTGTGACAGGGAGTTGGCATGATAGTACAAACAGACTGGCACTCAGGCTAGGGTCAGTGTGACAGGGAGTTGGCATGATAGTACAAACAGACTGGTACTCAGGCTAGGGTCAGTGTGACAGGGAGTTGGCATGATAGTACAAACAGACTGGCACTCAGGCTAGGATCAGTGTGACAGGGAGTTGGCATGATAGCACAAACAAACTGGCACTCAGGCTAGGGTCAGTGTGACAGGGAGTTGGCATGATAGTACAAACAGACTGGCACTCAGGCTAGGGTCAGTGTGACAGGGAGTTGGCATGATAGTACAAACAGACAGGCACTCAGGCTAGAGTCAGTGTGACAGGGAGTTGGCATGATAGTACAAACAGACTGGCACTCAGGCTAGGGTCAGTGTGACAGGGAGTTGGCATGATAGTACAAACAGACTGGTACTCAGGCTAGGGTCAGTGTGACAGGGAGTTGGCATGATAGTACAAACAGACAGGCACTCAGGCTAGGGTCAGTGTGACAGGGAGTTGGCATGATAGTACAAACAGACTGGTACTCAGGCTAGGGTCAGTGTGACAGGGAGTTGGCATGATAGTACAAACAGACAGGCACTCAGGCTAGGGTCAGTGTGACAGGGAGTTGGCATGATAGTACAAACAGACTGGTACTCAGGCTAGGGTCAGTGTGACAGGGAGTTGGCATGATAGTACAAACAGACTGGTACTCAGGCTAGGGTCAGTGTGACAGGGAGTTGGCATGATAGTACAAACAGACTGGCACTCAGGCTAGGGTCAATGTGACAGGGAGTTGGCATGATAGTACAAACAGACTGGCACTCAGGCTAGGATCAGTGTGACAGGGAGTTGGCATGATAGCACAAACAAACTGGCACTCAGGCTAGGGTCAGTGTGACAGGGAGTTGGCATGATAGTACAAACAGACTGGCACTCAGGCTAGGGTCAGTGTGACAGGGAGTTGGCATGATAGTACAAACAGACAGGCACTCAGGCTAGAGTCAGTGTGACAGGGAGTTGGCATGATAGTACAAACAGACTGGCACTCAGGCTAGGGTCAGTGTGACAGGGAGTTGGCATGATAGCACAAACAGACTGGCACTCAGGCTAGAGTCAGTGTGACAGGGAGTTGGCATGATAGTACAAACAGACTGGCACTCAGGCTAGGGTCAGTGTGACAGGGAGTTGGCATGATAGTACAAACAGACTGGCACTCAGGCTAGGGTCAGTGTGACAGGGAGTTGGCATGATAGTACAAACAGACTGGCACTCAGGCTAGAGTCAGTGTGACAGGGAGTTGGCATGATAGTACAAACAGACTGGCAATCAGGCTAGGGTCAGTGTGACAGGGAGTTGGCATGATAGTACAAACAGACTGGCAATCAGGCTAGGGTCAGTGTGACAGGGAGTTGGCATGATAGTACAAACAGACTGGCACTCAGGCTAGGGTCAGCGTGACAGGGAGTTGGCATGATAGTACAAGCAGACTGGCACTCAGGCTAGGATCAGTGTGACAGGGAGTTGGCATGATAGTACAAACAGACTGGCACTCAGGCTAGGGTCAGTGTGACAGGGAGTTGGCATGATAGTACAAACAGACTGGCACTCAGGCTAGGGTCAGTGTGACAGGGAGTTGGCATGATAGTACAAACAGACTGGCACTCAGGCTAGGGTCAGTGTGACAGGGAGTTGGCATGATAGTACAAGCAGACTGGCACTCAGGTTAGAGTCAGTGCAGAGGGACATGGGCATGTGTCTGTCCTGCTACAGTAACTCCTGTTCAGACTGTGCTGCACTAATGTAACAGTGCAGAGGGACATGTTCCTGTCCTACTACAGTAACTCCTGTTCAGACTGTGCTGCACTAATGTAACAGTGCAGAGGGACATGGGCATGTGTCTGTCCTGCTACAGTAACTCCTGTTCAGACTGTGCTGCACTAATGTAACAGTGCAGAGGGACATGGGCATGTGTCTGTCCTGTTACAGTAACTCCTGTTCAGACTGTGCTGCACTAATGTAACAGTGCAGAGGGACATGTTCCTGTCCTGTTACAGTAACTCCTGTTCAGACTGTGCTGCACTAATGTAACAGTGCAGAGGGACATGGGCATGTGTCTGTCCTACTACAGTAACTCCTGTTCAGACTGTGCTGCACTAATGTAACAGTGCAGAGGGACATGGGCCTGTTCCTGTCCTAATACAGTAACTCCTGGTGTCTCTTCACGCTGTGTGTCTATAACAGGGCTGGGCTTAATTCCATTTCAAATCAGTCAATTCAGGAAGTACAACTGAAATTACAATTCTCCTTTTTTCTACTTTTCAATGTGGAACATTTCTGATTTGGAATAGAATTGACCTCCCAGCCCTGGTCTACAATGTCCTGGCCTGAGCAGCACCTCAGAGGTCCAGCTGTGAAGTACAGGTCACTGTCCTCCTATCATCAAACCTGAAACATTAAAAGACAAATACTGTACATCTGATTTATAATCTACAAGTGTTTACCTCTAGGCTCTATTCTCCTAACATCTGATGTATAATCTACAGGTGGTTCTCTTCAGTCTCTATTCTCCGAACATCTGATGTATAATCTACAGTCTCTATTCTCAGAACATCTGATGTATAATCTACAGTCTCTATTCTCAGAACATCTGATGTATAATCTACAGGTGGTTCTCTTCAGTCTCTATTCTCCGAACATCTGATGTATAATCTACAGTCTCTATTCTCCTAACATCTGATGTATAATCAACAGTCTCTATTCTCCGAACATCTGATGTATAATCTACAGTCTCTATTCTCCTAACATCTGATGTATAATCTACAGTCTCTATTCTCCGAACATCTGATGTATAATCTACAGTCTCTATTCTCCTAACATCTGATGTATAATCTACAGTCTCTATTCTCCGAACATCTGATGTATAATCTACAGTCTCTATTCTCCTAACATCAGATTTATAATCTACAGTCTCTATTCTCCTAACATCTGATGTATAATCTACAGTCTCTATTCTCCTAACATCTGATGTATAATCTACAGTCTCTATTCTCCTAACATCTGATGTATAATCTACAGTCTCTATTCTCCTAACATCTGATGTATAATCTACAGTCTCTATTTTCCTAACATCTGATGTATAATCTACAGTCTCTATTCTCCTAACGTCTGATGTATAATCTACAGTCTCTATTCTCCTAACATCTGATGTATAATCTACAGTCTCTATTCTCCTAACGTCTGATGTATAATCTACAGTCTCTATTCTCCTAACAGCTGATGTATAATCTACAGTCTCTGTTCTCCTAACAGCTGATGTATAATCTACAGTCTCTATTCTCCTAACATCTGATGTATAATTTACAGGTGGTTATCTTTAGTCTCTATTCTCCGAACATCTGATTTATAATCTACAGTCTCTATTCTCCTAACATCTGATGTATAATCTACAGTCTCTATTCTCCTAACGTCTGATGTATAATCTACAGTCTCTATTCTCCTAACGTCTGATGTATAATCTACAGTCTCTATTCTCCTAACATCTGATTTATAATCTACAGTCTCTATTCTCCGAACATCTGATGTATAATCTACAGTCTCTATTCTCAGAACATCTGATGTATAATCTACAGGTGGTTCTCTACAGTCTCTATTCTCCGAACATCTGATGTATAATCTACAGTCTCTATTCTCCGAACATCTGATGTATAATCTACAGTCTCTATTCTCAGAACATCTGATGTATAATCTACAGGTGGTTCTCTACAGTCTCTATTCTCCGAACATCTGATGTATAATCTACAGTCTCTATTCTCCTAACATCTGATGTATAATCTACAGTCTCTATTCTCAGAACATCTGATGTATAATCTACAGTCTCTATTCTTCTAACATCTGATGTATAATCTACAGGTGGTTATCTTCAGGCTCTCTTCTCCTTCGTCAGTTCGTGTCCCTTTGTTGAGTGTCTTCCTGGGGGTTGTGTGTGTTGTCAGGGTTACTGGTCGATTCCTCTGAACAGACACATGGCAAACACCATGGCAAACAGCTGAGAGAACAAGGGGAGACAGTTAAGGAAGGGTTAGGAGGATCACTGCAATGTATTGTCCCTATTGGCTAACATGGTAGCTAGATGACTCACTGCTGAGCTCAAACTAACAGTTAGAGGGATTGAATCCACAGTATAGCAGGGAAAGAAGGCCAATACTGTATCTTCTATAGCAGGGCTGCCCAACCCTCTTCCTGGAGATCTACTGTCCTGTAGGTTATCAGTCCAACCCTCTTCCTGGAGATCTACTGTCCTGTAGGTTATCAGTCCAACCCTCTTCCTGGAGATCTACTGTCCTGTAGGTTATCAGTCCAACCCTCTTCCTGGAGATCTACTGTCCTGTAGGTTATCAGTCCAACCCTCTTCCTGGAGATCTACTGTCCTGTAGGTTATCAGCCCAACCCTCTTCCTGGAGATCTACTGTCCTGTAGGTTATCAGCCCAACCCTCTTCCTGGAGATCTACTGTCCTGTGGGTTATCAGTCCAACCCTCTTCCTGGAGATCTACTGTCCTGTAGGTTATCAGTCCAACCCTCTTCCTGGAGATCTACTGTCCTGTAGGTTATCAGTCCAACCCTCTTCCTGGAGATCTACTGTCCTGTAGGTTATCAGTCCAACCCTCTTCCTGGATATCTACTGTCCTGTAGGTTATCAGTCCAACCCTCTTCCTGGAGATCTACTGTCCTGTAGGTTTTCAGTACAACCCTCTTCCTGGAGATCTACTGTCCTGTAGGTTATCAGTCCAACCCTCTTCCTGGAGATCTACTGTCCTGTAGGTTATCAGTCCAACCCTCTTCCTGGAGATCTACTGTCCTGTAGGTTTTCAGTCCAACCCTCTTCCTGGAGATCTACAGTCCTGTAGGTTATCAGTCCAACCCTCTTCCTGGAGATCTACTGTCCTGTAGGTTTTCAGTCCAACCCTCTTCCTGGAGATCTACTGTCCTGTAGGTTATCAGTCCAACCCTCTTCCTGGAGATCTACTGTCCTGTAGGTTTTCAGTCCAACCCTTTTTTAACACACCTGATTCTACTAATTAGCTGCTCAACAAGACCTTAACTAGCTAAATCAGATATGCTAAATTAGGGTTCGACTGAAAACCCACAGGACAGTAGATCTCCAGGAAGAGGGTAGATCTCCAGGAAGAGGGTTGACTATAGTAACATTGACTGTTAGGTCATTCTACTTCTGCCCACTAGATGGCCTCATTCCACACTTCTTGCAGTAAATGTACAGCACATTGTAGACACCACTGGTGGGTCTTATTATTAGGAAATGCCTGGCAACCTAACTAACAATAATCCTGGAGAGAAAAAACTAAAGGACTAAAGATGGACGTGCTCTACAAGACCAGGAGAAACCCTTGAGAACGTACTTCAATCGTCAAGACGACAATGGCCAGAGCTCCTGCCATGTAGATATACGTCTCAAAATAGTCCACCACTGCTGAGTAACAACCCTGGAGAGAGAGAGAGAGACAGAGAGACCGAGAGACCGAGAGACCGAGAGACCGAGAGACAGAGAGACAGAGAGACAGAGAGACAGAGAGACAGAGAGAGAGAGAGAGAGAGAGAGAGAGAGAGAGAGAGAGAGAGAGAGAGAGAGAGAGAGACAGACAGACAGACAGACAGACAGACAGACAGACAGACAGACAGACAGAAACATGAGCATTAGAGAAACAGTATATATAATACTATACATTAAAGACTACTGTAATATTGAGGAGCCAAAGCATGCCAGACCTGGTTCCAAGACTACTGTAATATTGAGGAGACAAAGCATGCCAGACCTGGTTCCAAGACTACTGTAATATTGAGGAGACAAAGCATGCCAGACCTGGTTCCAAGACTACTGTAATATTGAGGAGACAAAGCATGCCAGACCTGGTTCCAAGACTACTGTAATATTGAGGAGCCAACGCATGCCAGACCTGGTTCCAAGACTACTGTAATATTGAGGAGCCAAAGCATGCCAGACCTGGTTCCAAGACTACTGTAATATTGAGGAGCTAAAGCATGCCAGACCTGGTTCCAAGACTACTGTAATATTGAGGAGCCAAAGCATGCCAGACCTGGTTCCAAGACTACTGTAATATTGAGGAGACAAAGCATGCCAGACCTGGTTCCAAGACTACTGTAATATTGAGGAGCCAAAGCATGCCAGACCTGGTTCCAAGACTACTGTAATATTGAGGAGCCAAAGCATGCCAGACCTGGTTCCAAGACTACTGTAATATTGAGGAGCCAAAGCATGCCAGACCTGGTTCCAAGACTACTGTAATATTGAGGAGCCAAAGCATGCCAGACCTGGTTCCAAGACTACTGTAATATTGAGGAGCCAACGCATGCCAGACCTGGTTCCAAGACTACTGTAATATTGAGGAGACAAAGCATGCCAGACCTGGTTCCAAGACTACTGTAATATTGAGGAGCCAAAGCATGCCAGACCTGGTTCCAAGACTACTGTAATATTGAGGAGCTAAAGCATGCCAGACCTGGTTCCAAGACTACTGTAATATTGAGGAGCTAAAGCATGCCAGACCTGGTTCCAAGACTACTGTAATATTGAGGAGCTAAAGCATGCCAGACCTGGTTCCAAGACTACTGTAATATTGAGGAGCTAAAGCATGCCAGACCTGGTTCCAAGACTACTGTAATATTGAGGAGCCAAAGCATGCCAGACCTGGTTCCAAGACTACTGTAATATTGAGGAGCTAAAGCATGCCAGACCTGGTTCCAAGACTACTGTAATATTGAGGAGACAAAGCATGCCAGACCTGGTTCCAAGACTACTGTAATATTGAGGAGCCAAAGCATGCCAGACCTGGTTCCAAGACTACTGTAATATTGAGGAGCCAAAGCATGCCAGACCTGGTTCCAAGACTACTGTAATATTGAGGAGACAAAGCATGCCAGACCTGGTTCCAAGACTACTGTAATATTGAGGAGCCAAAGCATGCCAGACCTGGTTCCAAGACTACTGTAATATTGAGGAGCCAAAGCATGCCAGACCTGGTTCCAAGACTACTGTAATATTGAGGAGACAAAGCATGCCAGACCTGGTTCCAAGACTACTGTAATATTGAGGAGACAAAGCATGCCAGACCTGGTTCCAAGACTACTGTAATATTGAGGAGCCAAAGCATGCCAGACCTGGTTCCAAGACTACTGTAATATTGAGGAGCCAAAGCATGCCAGACCTGGTTCCAAGACTACTGTAATATTGAGGAGCCAAAGCATGCCAGACCTGGTTCCAAGACTACTGTAATATTGAGGAGCCAAAGCATGCCAGACCTGGTTCCAAGACTACTGTAATATTGAGGAGACAAAGCATGCCAGACCTGGTTCCAAGACTACTGTAATATTGAGGAGCCAAAGCATGCCAGACCTGGTTCCAAGACTACTGTAATATTGAGGAGCCAAAGCATGCCAGACCTGGTTCCAAGACTACTGTAATATTGAGGAGCCAAAGCATGCCAGACCTGGTTCCAAGACTACTGTAATATTGAGGAGCCAAAGCATGCCAGACCTGGTTCCAAGACTACTGTAATATTGAGGAGCCAAAGCATGCCAGACCTGGTTCCAAGACTACTGTAATATTGAGGAGCCAAAGCATGCCAGACCTGGTTCCAAGACTACTGTAATATTGAGGAGCCAAAGCATGCCAGACCTGGTTCCAAGACAACTGTAATATTGAGGAGCCAAAGCATGCCAGACCTGGTTCCAAGACTACTGTAATATTGAGGAGCCAAAGCATGCCAGACCTGGTTCCAAGACTACTGTAATATTGAGGAGCTAAAGCATGCCAGACCTGGTTCCAAGACTACTGTAATATTGAGGAGCCAAAGCATGCCAGACCTGGTTCCAAGACTACTGTAATATTGAGGAGCCAAAGCATGCCAGACCTGGTTCCAAGACTACTGTAATATTGAGGAGCCAAAGCATGCCAGACCTGGTTCCAAGACTACTGTAATATTGAGGAGACAAAGCATGCCAGACCTGGTTCCAAGACTACTGTAATATTGAGGAGACAAAGCATGCCAGACCTGGTTCCAAGACTACTGTAATATTGAGGAGAAAAAGCATGCCAGACCTGGTTCCAAGACTACTGTAATATTGAGGAGCCAAAGCATGCCAGACCTGGTTCCAAGACTACTGTAATATTGAGGAGCCAAAGCATGCCAGACCTGGATCCAAGACTACTGTAATATTGAGGAGCCAAAGCATGCCAGACCTGGTTCCAAGACTACTGTAATATTGAGGAGCCAAAGCATGCCAGACCTGGTTCCAAGACTACTGTAATATTGAGGAGCCAAAGCATGCCAGACCTGGTTCCAAGACTACTGTAATATTGAGGAGCCAAAGCATGCCAGACCTGGTTCCAAGACTACTGTAATATTGAGGAGCCAAAGCATGCCAGACCTGGTTCCAAGACTACTGTAATATTGAGGAGCCAAAGCATGCCAGACCTGGTTCCAAGACTACTGTAATATTGAGGAGACAAAGCATGCCAGACCTGGTTCCAAGACTACTGTAATATTGAGGAGACAAAGCATGCCAGACCTGGTTCCAAGACTACTGTAATATTGAGGAGCCAAAGCATGCCAGACCTGGTTCCAAGACTACTGTAATATTGAGGAGCCAACGCATGCCAGACCTGGTTCCAAGACTACTGTAATATTGAGGAGCCAAAGCATGCCAGACCTGGTTCCAAGACTACTGTAATATTGAGGAGCCAACGCATGCCAGACCTGGTTCCAAGACTACTGTAATATTGAGGAGCCAAAGCATGCCAGACCTGGTTCTAAGACTACTGTAATATTGAGGAGACAAAGCATGCCAGACCTGGTTCCAAGACTACTGTAATATTGAGGAGACAAAGCATGCCAGACCTGGTTCCAAGACTACTGTAATATTGAGGAGCCAAAGCATGCCAGACCTGGTTCCAAGACTACTGTAATATTGAGGAGATAAAGCATGCCAGACCTGGTTCTAAGACTACTGTAATATTGAGGAGCCAAAGCATGCCAGACCTGGTTCCAAGACTACTGTAATATTGAGGAGCCAAAGCATGCCAGACCTGGTTCCAAGACTACTGTAATATTGAGGAGCCAAAGCATGCCAGACCTGGTTCCAAGACTACTGTAATATTGAGGAGCCAACGCATGCCAGACCTGGTTCCAAGACTACTGTAATATTGAGGAGCCAACGCATGCCAGACCTGGTTCCAAGACTACTGTAATATTGAGGAGCCAAAGCATGCCAGACCTGGTTCCAAGACTACTGTAATATTGAGGAGACAAAGCATGCCAGACCTGGTTCCAAGACTACTGTAATATTGAGGAGCCAAAGCATGCCAGACCTGGTTCCAAGACTACTGTAATATTGAGGAGCCAAAGCATGCCAGACCTGGTTCCAAGACTACTGTAATATTGAGGAGCCAACGCATGCCAGACCTGGTTCCAAGACTACTGTAATATTGAGGAGCCAAAGCATGCCAGACCTGGTTCCAAGACTACTGTAATATTGAGGAGACAAAGCATGCCAGACCTGGTTCCAAGACTACTGTAATATTGAGGAGCCAAAGCATGCCAGACCTGGTTCCAAGACTACTGTAATATTGAGGAGCCAAAGCATGCCAGACCTGGTTCCAAGACTACTGTAATATTGAGGAGCCAAAGCATGCCAGACCTGGTTCCAAGACTACTGTAATATTGAGGAGACAAAGCATGCCAGACCTGGTTCCAAGACTACTGTAATATTGAGGAGCTAAAGCATGCCAGACCTGGTTCCAAGACTACTGTAATATTGAGGAGCCAAAGCATGCCAGACCTGGTTCCAAGACTACTGTAATATTGAGGAGCCAAAGCATGCCAGACCTGGTTCCAAGACTACTGTAATATTGAGGAGCCAACGCATGCCAGACCTGGTTCCAAGACTACTGTAATATTGAGGAGCCAAAGCATGCCAGACCTGGTTCCAAGACTACTGTAATATTGAGGAGACAAAGCATGCCAGACTTGGTCCAAGACTACTGTAATATTGAGGAGCCAAAGCATGCCAGACCTGGTTCCAAGACTACTGTAATATTGAGGAGACAAAGCATGCCAGACCTGGTTCCAAGACTACTGTAATATTGAGGAGCCAAAGCATGCCAGACCTGGTTCCAAGACTACTGTAATATTGAGGAGCCAAAGCATGCCAGACCTGGTTCCAAGACTACTGTAATATTGAGGAGACAAAGCATGCCAGACCTGGTTCCAAGACTACTGTAATATTGAGGAGCCAAAGCATGCCAGACCTGGTTCCAAGACTACTGTAATATTGAGGAGCCAACGCATGCCAGACCTGGTTCCAAGACTACTGTAATATTGAGGAGCCAAAGCATGCCAGACCTGGTTCCAAGACTACTGTAATATTGAGGAGACAAAGCATGCCAGACTTGGTCCAAGACTACTGTAATATTGAGGAGCCAAAGCATGCCGGACCTGGTTCCAAGACTACTGTAATATTGAGGAGACAAAGCATGCCAGACCTGGTTCCAAGACTACTGTAATATTGAGGAGCCAAAGCATGCCAGACCTGGTTCCAAGACTACTGTAATATTGAGGAGCCAAAGCATGCCAGACCTGGTTCCAAGACTACTGTAATATTGAGGAGACAAAGCATGCCAGACCTGGTTCCAAGACTACTGTAATATTGAGGAGACAAAGCATGCCAGACCTGGTTCCAAGACTACTGTAATATTGAGGAGACAAAGCATGCCAGACCTGGTTCCAAGACTACTGTAATATTGAGGAGACAAAGCATGCCAGACCTGGTTCCAAGACTACTGTAATATAGTGAATAGCAGGTCCTGCTGGCGTCACATTTCATGTTCACCACTTCTGAAGAATTGTAAACAAACAGAAATCCCAGAAATGCACGCAAATACACACACACAGACAAACACACAGATGTACACAGACAGACAGACAGACCCTAAGACAGACATACAGACAGACCCTAAGACAGACAGACAGAGACAGACAGACAGACAGTCACAGACAGACAGACAGACAGACAGACAGACAGACAGGCAGGCAGGCAGGCAGGCAGGCAGGCAGGCAGGCAGGCAGGCAGGCAGGCAGGCAGGCAGGCAGGCAGGCAGACAGACAGACTTCTTGTTACCTTGTTGTAGAGGAGCTCCATGCTTCCCCTCTGACACTCGTCCCTGCTGAGGTCATCCACCACATCTCCAGGGTGACCGTTGCCCTGGCAACACACCCCAGGAACCATCTTGTCTGGGCTGAGGAGCCTGAACAGGCTCTCCTCAAAGTCATCCGGGCTGTTCACCCCACAGCAGTCAAACTATACAGACAGAGAGACATGGTAGACTAGTACTGTATAGTGATGTTCTATACAGACAGAGAGACATGGTAGACTAGTACTGTATAGTGATGTTCTATACAGACAGAGAGACATGGTAGACTAGTACTGTACAGTGATGTTCTATACAGACAGAGAGACATGGTAGACTAGTACTGTACAGTGATGTTCTATACAGACAGAGCGATGGTAGACTAGTACTGTATAGTGATGTTCTATACAGACAGAGAGACATGGTAGACTAGTACTGTACAGTGATGTTCTATACAGAGAGACATGGTAGACTAGTACTGTATAGTGATGGTCTATACAGACAGACATGGTAGACTAGTACTGTATAGTGATGTTCTATACAGACAGAGAGAGACATGGTAGACTAGTACTGTATAGTGATGTTCTATACAGACAGAGAGACGTGGTAGACTAGTACTGTATAGTGATGTTCTATACAGAGAGACATGGTAGACTAGTACTGTATAGTGATGTTCTATACAGACAGAGAGACATGGTAGACTAGTACTGTACAGTGATGTTCTATAGAGAGAGACATGGTAGACTAGTACTGTATATGGTGTTGAATCTGCAGACGTGTTGCTGTGCGTTTTGCTGGCAACTTTACTTTACTTTGCTAGCTGACAACTTTACGTTTTTTGTTTTGTTTCTGTTTTTAATTACCGTTTATATTTTTAGTTTTTCCATCGCAACTTTTTTCCCTCATTCAACTTTTTCACTCCGGACGCTTTATCTGGACATGGTTCGTCAACACCTTCAACAGCCGAAGCTAAGTAGTAACATTAACATGATGTCTTCTAATTGCAGTCGCTGTACTCATAATATACAGGAGAACGATCGCCTTACGGCAAAAATAGCTGTGCTGCACGCCCAGCTTCAGACGCAATCGTTAGGCAAGGGTATTTTCAGTGTAGGAAAGGAAGAAACAGCGTCTGTGCCACCAGTAAGTACAGATAGTAACGTTAGTATAAATCCCCCCGCACAGTCCCCGCAGCCGGACAACTTTCTCATGGCTTCTGGAGGGAAATGCTGTTGGAATGCTCAACCGGTGTCGCTCATTCAGCCGACAGAAACTTTCAACCGGTTTTCCCCATTATGTAGCGAGTCGGAGTCTGAGTCTTCTCTTGTCTCTACTCCTCCCGTTACGGGGTCTGAGACGCCGAAGGCTCCCACCGTTAGCTCTGACAAATTGAAAACCCTAGTCATTGGCGACTCCATTACCCGCAGTATTAGACTTAAAACGAATCACCCAGCGATCATACACTGTTTACCAGGGGGCAGGGCTACCGACGTTAAGGCTAATCTTAAGATGGTGCTGGCTAAAGCTAAATCTGGCGAGTGTAGAGAGTATAGAGATATTGTTATCCACGTCGGCACCAACGATGTTAGGATGAAACAGTCAGAGGTCACCAAGTGCAACATAGCTTCAGCGTGTAAATCAGCTAGAAAGATGTGTCGGCATCGAGTAATTGTCTCTGGCCCCCTCCCAGTTAGGGGGAGTGACGAGCTCTACAGCAGAGTCTCAGCACTCAATCGCTGGTTGAAAACTGTTTTCTGCCCCTCCCAAAAGATAGAATTTGTAGATAATTGGCCCTCTTTCTGGGACTCACCCACAAACAGGACCAAGCCTGACCTGCTGAGGAGTGACGGACTCCATCCTAGCTGGAGGGGTGCTCTCATCTTATCTACCAACATAGATAGGGCTCTAACTCCTTTAGCCCCACAATGAAATATGGTGCAGGCCAGGCAGCAGGCTGTTAGCCAACCTGCCAGCTTAGTGGAGTCTGCCAATAGCACAGTCAGTGTAGTCAGCTCAGCCATACCCATTGAGACTGTGTCTGTGCCTCGACCTAGGTTGGGCAAAACTAAACATGGCGGTGTTCGCCTTAGCAATCTTATTAGGATAAAGACCTCCTCCATTCCTGCCATTATTGAAAGAGATCGTGATACCTCACATCTCAAAATAGGGTTACTTAATGTTAGATCCCTCACTTCAAAGGCAGTCATAGTCAATGAACTAATCACTGATCATAATCTTGATGTGATTGGCCTGACTGAAACATGGCTTAAGCCTGATGAATTTACTGTGTTAAATGAGGCCTCACCTCCTGGTTACACTAGTGACCATATCCCCCGTGCATCCCGCAAAGGCGGAGGTGTTGCTAACATCTACGATAGCAAATTTCAATTTACAAAAAAAAAAATGGCGTTTTCGTCTTTTGAGCTTCTAGTCATGAAATCTATGCAGCCTACTCAATCACTTTTTATAGCTACTGTTTACAGGCCTCCTGGGCCATATACAGCGTTCCTCTCTGAGTTTCCTGAATTCCTATCAGACCTTGTAGTCATAGCAGATCATATTCTAATTTTTGGTGATTTTAATATTCACATGGAGAAGTCCACAGACCCACTCCAAAAGTCTTTCGGAGCCATCATCGACTCAGTGGGTTTTGTCCAACATGTCTCTGGACCTACTCACTGCCACAGTCATACTCTGGACCTAGTTTTGTCCCATGGAATAAATGTTGTAGATCTTAATGTTTTTCCACATAATCCTGGACTATCGGACCACCATTTTATTACGTTTGCAATCGCAACAAATAATCTGCTCAGACCCCAACCAAGGAGCATCAAAAGTCGTGCTATAAATTCTCAGACAACACAAAAATTCCTTGATGCCCTTCCAGACTCCTTCTGCCTACCCAAGGACGTCAGAGGACAAAAATCAGTTAACCACTTAACTGAGGAACTCAATTTAACCTTGCGCAATACCCTAGATGCAGTTGCACCCCTAAAAACGAAAAACATTTGTCATAAGAAACTAGCTCCCTGGTATACAGAAAATACCCGAGCTTTGAAGCAAGCTTCCAGGAAATTGGAACGGAAATGGCGCCACACAAAACTGGAAGTCTTCCGACTAGCTTGGAAAGACAGTACCGTGCAGTACCGAAGAGCCCTCACTGCTGCTCGATCATCCTACTTTTCCAACTTAATCGAGGAAAATAAGAACAATCCAAAATTTCTTTTTGATACTGTTGCAAAGCTAACTAAAAAGCAGCATTCCCCAAGAGAGGATGGCTTTCACTTCAGCAGTAATAAATTCATGAACTTCTTTGAGGAAAAGATCATGACCATTAGAAAGCAAATTACGGACTCCTCTTTGAATCTGCGTATTCCTCCAGGGCTTAGCTGTCCTGGATCTGCACAGCTCTGCGAGGGCCTGGGATCGGGAGAGACACTTAAGTGTTTTAGTACTATATCTCTTGACACAATGATGAAAATAATCATGGCCTCTAAACCTTCAAGCTGCATACTGGATCCTATTCCTACTAAACTGCTGAAGGAGCTGCTTCCTGTGCTTGGCCCTCCTATGTTGAACATAATAAACAGCTCTCTATCCACCGGATGTGTACCAAACTCACTAAAAGTGGCAGTGATAAAGCCTCTCTTGAAAAAGCCAAACCTTGACCCGGAAAATATAAAAAACTATCGGCCTATATCGAATCTTCCATTCCTCTCAAAAATTTTAGAAAAAGCTGTTGCGCAGCAACTCACTGCCTTTCTGAAGACAAACAATGTATACGAAATGCTTCAGTCTGGTTTTAGACCCCATCATAGCACTGAGACTGCACTTGTGAAGGTGGTAAATGACCTTTTAATGGCGTCAGACCGAGGCTCTGCATCTGTCCTCGTGCTACTAGACCTTAGTGCTGCCTTTGACACCATCGATCACCACATTCTTTTGGAGAGACTGGAAACCCAAATTGGTCTACACGGACAAGTTCTGGCCTGGTTTAGATCTTACCTGTCGGAAAGATATCAGTTTGTCTCTGTGAATGGTCTGTCCTCTGACAAATCAACTGTACATTTCGGTGTTCCTCAAGGTTCCGTTTTAGGACCACTATTGTTTTCACTATATATTTTACCTCTTGGGGATGTTATTCGAAAACATAATGTTAACTTTCACTGCTATGCGGATGACACACAGCTGTACATTTCAATGAAACATGGTGAAGCCCCAAAATTGCCCACGCTAGAAGCCTGTGTTTCAGACATAAGGAAGTGGATGGCTAAAAACTTTCTACTTTTAAACTCGGACAAAACAGAGATGCTTGTTCTAGGTCCCGAGAAACAAAGAGATCTTCTGTTAAATCTGACAATTCATCTTGATGGTTGTAAAGTCGTCTCAAATAAAACTGTGAAGGACCTCGGCGTTACTCTTGACCCTGATCTCTCTTTTGACGAACATATCAAGACTGTTTCAAGGACAGCTTTTTTCCATCTACGTAACATTGCAAAAATCAGAAATTTTCTGTCCAAAAATGATGCAGAAAAATTAATCCATGCATTTGTTACTTCTAGGTTAGACTACTGCAATGCTCTACTTTCCGGCTACCCGGATAAAGCACTAAATAAACTTCAGTTAGTGCTAAATACGGCTGCTAGAATCCTGACTAGAACCAAGAAATTTGATCATATTACTCCAGTGCTAGCTTCCCTACACTGGCTTCCCGTTAAGGCAAGGGCTGATTTCAAGGTTTTACTGTTAACCTATAAAGCGTTACATGGGCTTGCTCCTACCTATCTTTCCGAGTTGGTCCTGCCGTACATACCTACACGTACGCTACGGTCACAAGACGCAGGCCTCCTAATTGTCCCTAAAATTTCTAAGCAAACAGCTGGAGGCAGGGCTTTCTCCTATAGATCTCCATTTTTATGGAACAGTCTGCCTACCCATGTGAGAGACGCAGACTCGGTCTCAACCTTTAAGTCTTTACTGAAGACTTATCTCTTCAGTAGGTCATATGATTGAGTGTAGTCTGGCCCAGGAGTGTGAAGGTGAACGGAAAGGCTCTGGAGCAACGAACCGCCCTTGCTGTCTCTCCAGGGCCGGTTCCCCTCTCTCCACTGGGATTCTCTGCCTCTAACCCTGTTACTGGGGCTGAGTCACTGGCTTGCTGGTGCTCTTTCATGCCGTCCCTAGGAGGGGTGCGTCACTTGAGTGGGTTGAGTTACTGACGTGAACTTCCTGTCTGGGTTGGCGCCCCCCCTTGGTTGTGCTGTGGTGGAGACCTTTGTGGGCTATACTCGGCCTTGTCTCAGGATTGTAAGTTGGTGGTTGAGGATATCCCTCTAGTGGTGTGGGGGCTGTGCTTTGGCAGAGTGGGTGGGGTTATATCCTTCCTGTTTGGCCCTGTCCGGGGGTTTCTTCGGATGGGGCCACAGTGTCTCCTGACCGCTCCTGTCTCAGCCTCCAGTATTTATGCTGCAGTAGTTTATGTGTCGGGGGGCTAGGGTCAGTTGGTTATACCTGGAGTACTTCTCCTGTCTTATCCAGTGTCCTGTGTGAATTTAAGTATGCTCTCTCTAATTCTCTCGTTCTCTCTTTCTCTCTGAGAACCTGAGCCCTAGGACCATACGTCAGGACTACCGGGCATGCTGACACCTTGCTGTCCCCAGTCCGCCCGGCCTTGCTGCTATTCCAGTTTCAACTGTTTCTGCCTGCGGTTACGAAACCCCCACCTGTCCCAGACCTGCTGTTTTCAACTCTTAATGATCGGCTATGAAAAGCCAACTGAGATTTATTCCTGATTATTATTTGACCATGCTTGTCATTTATGAACATTTTGAAAATCTTGGCTCTCTCTAATTTTCTCCTTCTCTCTTTCTTTCTCTCGGAGGACCTGAGCCCTAGGACCATACGTCGGGACTACCGGCCGTGGTGACTCCTTGCTGCCCTCAGTCCGCCTGGCCTTGCTGCTATTCCAGTTTCAACTCTTCTGCCTGCGGTTATGGAACCCCTACCTGTCCCAGACCTGCTGTTTTCAACTCTTAATGATCGGCTATGAAAAGCCAACAGATTTATTCCTGATTATTATTTGACCATGCTTGTCATTTATGAACATTTTGAAAATCTTGGCTCTCTCTAATTTTCTCCTTCTCTCTTTCTTTCTCTCGGAGGACCTGGGCCCTAGGACCATGCGTCGGGACTGCCGCCCGTGGTGACTCCTTGCTGTCCCCAGTCCGCCTGGCCTTGCTGCTATTCCAGTTTCAGCTGTTCTGCCTGCGGTTATGGAACCGCCACCTGTCCCAGACCTGTTGTTTTTCAACTCTTAATGATCAGCTATGAAAAGCCAACTGAAAATTATTCATGATTATTATTTGACCATGCTTGTCACTTATGAACATTTTTGAACATCTTGGCATAGTTCTGTTATAATCTCCACCCGGCACAGCCAGAAGAGGACTGGCCACCCCTCATAGCCTGGTTCCTCTCTAGGTTTCTTCCTAGGTTTTGGCCTTTCTAGGGAGTTTTTCCTAGCCACCGTGCTTCTACACCTGCATTCTAGCTGTTTGGGGTTTTAGGCTGGGTTTCTGTACAGCACTTCGAGATATTATCTGATGTACGAAGGGCTATATAAAATAAAATTGATTGTATAGTGATGTTCTATACAGACAGAGAGACATGGTAGACTAGTACTGTATAGTGATGTTCTATACAGAGAGACATGGTAGACTAGTACTGTATAGTGATGTTCTATACAGAGAGACATGGTAGACTAGTACTGTATAGTGATGTTCTATACAGACAGAGAGACATGGTAGACTAGTACTGTACAGTGATGTTCTATAGAGAGAGACATGGTAGACTAGTACTGTATAGTGATGTTCTATACAGAGAGACATGGTAGACTAGTACTGTATAGTGATGTTCTATACAGACAGAGAGGCATGGTAGACTAGTACTGTATAGTGATGTTCTATACAGAGAGACATGTTAGACTAGTACTGTATAGTGATGTTCTATACAGACAGAGAGACATGGTAGACTAGTACTGTATAGTGATGTTCTATACAGACAGAGAGACATGGTAGACTAGTACTGTATAGTGATGTTCTATACAGACAGAGAGACATGGTAGACTAGTACTGTATAGTGATGTTCTATACAGACAGATAGACATGGTAGACTAGTACTGTATAGTGATGTTCTATACAGACAGAGAGACATGGTAGACTAGTACTGTATAGTGATGTTCTATAGAGAGAGACGTGGTAGACTAGTACTGTATAGTGATGTTCTATACAGAGAGACATGGTAGACTAGTACTGTACAGTGATGTTCTATACAGAGAGACATGGTAGACTAGTACTGTATAGTAATGTTCTATACAGACAGATAGACATGGTAGACTAGTACTGTATAGTGATGTTCTATACAGACAGAGAGACATGGTAGACTAGTACTGTACAGTGATGTTCTATAGAGAGAGACGTGGTAGACTAGTACTGTATAGTGATGTTCTATACAGAGAGACATGGTAGACTAGTACTGTAGTGATGTTCTATACAGAGAGACATGGTAGACTAGTACTGTATAGTGATGTTCTATACAGACAGAGAGACATGGTAGACTAGTACTGTATAGTGATGTTCTATACAGACAGAGAGACATGGTAGACTAGTACTGTATAGTGATGTTCTATACAGAGAGACGTGGTAGACTAGTACTGTATAGTGATGTTCTATAGAGAGAGACATGGTAGACTAGTACTGTAGTGATGTTCTATACAGACAGAGAGACGTGGTAGACTAGTACTGTATAGTGATGTTCTATACAGACAGAGAGAGACATGGTAGACTAGTACTGTATAGTGATGTTCTATACAGACAGATAGACATGGTAGACTAGTACTGTAGTGATGTTCTATACAGACAGAGAGACATGGTAGACTAGTACTGTATAGTGATGTTCTATACAGACAGAGAGACGTGGTAGACTAGTACTGTATAGTGATGTTCTATACAGACAGATAGACATGGTAGACTAGTACTGTATAGTAATGTTCTATACAGACAGACATGGTAGACTAGTACTGTATAGTGATGTTCTATACAGACAGATAGACATGGTAGACTAGTACTGTATAGTGATGTTCTATACAGACAGAGAGACATGGTAGACTAGTACTGTATAGTGATGTTCTATAGAGAGAGACGTGGTAGACTAGTACTGTATAGTGATGTTCTATACAGAGAGACATGGTAGACTAGTACTGTACAGTGATGTTCTATACAGAGAGACATGGTAGACTAGTACTGTATAGTAATGTTCTATACAGACAGATAGACATGGTAGACTAGTACTGTATAGTGATGTTCTATACAGACAGAGAGACATGGTAGACTAGTACTGTACAGTGATGTTCTATAGAGAGAGACGTGGTAGACTAGTACTGTATAGTGATGTTCTATACAGAGAGACATGGTAGACTAGTACTGTAGTGATGTTCTATACAGAGAGACATGGTAGACTAGTACTGTATAGTGATGTTCTATACAGACAGAGAGATATGGTAGACTAGTACTGTATAGTGATGTTCTATACAGACAGAGAGACATGGTAGACTAGTACTGTATAGTGATGTTCTATACAGAGAGACGTGGTAGACTAGTACTGTATAGTGATGTTCTATAGAGAGAGACATGGTAGACTAGTACTGTAGTGATGTTCTATACAGACAGAGAGACGTGGTAGACTAGTACTGTATAGTGATGTTCTATACAGACAGAGAGAGACATGGTAGACTAGTACTGTATAGTGATGTTCTATACAGACAGATAGACATGGTAGACTAGTACTGTAGTGATGTTCTATACAGACAGAGAGACATGGTAGACTAGTACTGTATAGTGATGTTCTATACAGACAGAGAGACGTGGTAGACTAGTACTGTATAGTGATGTTCTATACAGACAGATAGACATGGTAGACTAGTACTGTATAGTAATGTTCTATACAGACAGACATGGTAGACTAGTACTGTAGTGATGTTCTATATAGACAGAGAGACGTGGTAGACTAGTACTGTATAGTGATGTTCTATACAGACAGATAGACATGGTAGACTAGTACTGTATAGTAATGTTCTATACAGACAGACATGGTAGACTAGTACTGTAGTGATGTTCTATACAGACAGAGAGACATGGTAGACTAGTACTGTATAGTGATGTTCTATACAGACAGAGAGACATGGTAGACTAGTACTGTATAGTGATGTTCTATACAGAGAGACGTGGTAGACTAGTACTGTATAGTGATGTTCTATAGAGAGAGACATGGTAAACTAGTACTGTATAGTGATGTTCTATACAGACAGAGAGACATGGTAGACTAGTACTGTATAGTGATGTTCTATACAGACAGAGACATGGTAGACTAGTACTGTATAGTGATGTTCTATACAGAGAGACATGGTAGACTAGTACTGTAAAGTGATGTTCTATACAGACAGAGAGACATGGTAGACTAGTACTGTATAGTGATGTTCTATACAGACAGAGAGACATGGTAGACTAGTACTGTATAGTGATGTTCTATAGAGAGAGACATGGTAGACTAGTACTGTACAGTGATGTTCTATACAGACAGAGAGGCATGGTAGACTAGTACTGTATAGTGATGTTCTATACAGACAGAGAGACATGGTAGACTAGTACTGTATAGTGATGTTCTATACAGACAGAGAGACATGGTAGACTAGTACTGTACAGTGATGTTCTATACAGACAGAAGTGAGGCTGACACTAATAATGGACCGTCTCTGGATCCGTGGCCCCTGACGGGAGTCTTACGGTGGTCATGAGGGCGTTCCAGGTGGAGGTGAAGACGTCCGTGTGGTTGTGTCCCTGGTATTGTCTCTTCAGATCTCTGGTGAACTTCTCTCTGGTGAGCTGCACGATAAAGAAGCGTGTGTCTTTAGGATTCTACCCGAATAGTTCAGACGTCCTTTTAAAACCATGGCAACCTCTAATCGTCTCGATACCTTTTGGCCCGATGCTAACTGATAATCGTTACCGGGTGCTTTACGGAGAGTTTGTTTGGACAAACCCCGTTACTGTAGCAACGCCACGGTACTGTTTCCCTGTGGTAGCTGATTCCTCGATAAACTTTCAGTATAAATTCTCCATGGTGGGTTTGTTTGACAACCCCATTAAAGGCATCCCTCACACCTTGCCCAAACCGGCTGCGCGCGTGCGCTATCGTGCATAAATTTATTTCCCCGCCCCACACCAAACGCGATCACGACACGAAGGTTTAAAATATCAAAACAAACTCTGAACCAATGACATTAATTTGGGGACAGGTTGAAAAGCATTAAACATGTATGGTAATTTAGCTAGTTAACTTGCTCTTGCTAGCTAACGTTAATTTGTCCTATTTAGCCAGCTTGCTGTTGCTAGCTAATTTGTCCTGGGATATAAACATTGAGTTGTTATTTTACCTTAAATGCACAAGGACCTCTACTCCGATAATTAATCCACACATAAAACGGCCAACCGAATCATTTCTAGTCATCTCTCCTCCTTCCAGGCCTTTTCATCGTTTAAATTATATGGCGATCGCATCTAAACTTTCATTGTATTACCACGACTACCGGCAAAACAGTTCGTCTTTCTATCACCCACGTGGGTATAACCAATGAGGAGATGGCACGTGGGTACCTGCTTCTATCAACCAATGAGGAGATGGCACGTGGGTACCTGCTTCTACAAACCAATGAGGAGATGGGAGAGGCAGGACTTTCAGCGCGATCTGCGTCAGAAATAGGAACAACATCTATTTTAGCCCTTGGCGTCGCAGACTCTCGTTGGCGCGCGCGAGCAGTGTGGGTGCAATAACTGAATAACATGGATTTCTACATTTATTTTGCGACGCTCGCACACGCGACGTGTCCGGTCTGGTCAGCATGTCATGGTAAGATCTGGGACTGATGCCTGATAGTGTAGGTACACTCTGTCCTAATACGGGCGTAACGTCCTAATAACGTTACCTGATTCCAATCAGAGAGAGAAACACTCACATGCTCCCGGAATATGAAGGCCAAGATGGCTGCTGCCAACTCTGCCAGGAAGATGACCAGGATGAACATGAAGAACTGAGGAGAGGGAGAGAGACGAGAGGGACAATCAGAATATTGACTCCATACACTAACCACTTTAGATTAAAAAAAAATACAAAATGGAGGCTAACATATGGAACCTCATGAATAAAACTCAATATACAGACAGAGAGATCGGATCCCCCGAGCTGACGAGGTTAACACCTGTCGTTCTGCCTCTGAACGAGGCAGTTCACCCACTGTTCCGAGGCCGTCATTGAAAATAAGAATGTGTTCTTAACTGACTTGCCTAGTTAAATAAAGGTCAAATTTAAAAAATATATATATAAGTCAAAGGCCTCTTCTGTTTCAGTGACCAAGAATTTACACAACATCATTTAGTCCACTAGATGGCACTGTTCCTTATATCGTTGTACTTCCTGAAGAACCCCAGCGTTTCCCAGCACCGTGCTCCAAGTTACCAGCTGAGACATCTATATAGACAACCATAATGATTAGTGTGGACGGGATGACGGCTCAGAAGGGACATAGTTGTCACCTGATTGGTTGTCACGTAGCCTATCAGCGATATCCAATTACCAGCACTGCTTTGTCTAATGGTACATGCTGACAAGCCCAAGAGCGCTAACCAATCATAACGTAGAGTAGTTGACTTACAAAGAGTAGCAGCCCAGGAATGTTTAATAGCTACTATTATAACACTCTGAACCTACAAAGAGCAGCAGACTCTTGTTCTCCCGGATGGCTCCGCAGCAGCCCAGGAAGCCGAGGAGGAAGAGCATCGCCCCCATGGCCAGGATGATGTAGACCCCAGTGAAGAGCAGAGGGTTGGCTGCTACCATCTCCCTGAAGCCCATAGGGTCCACCAGTACCCACACACCCACACCAAGCAGGAAGGAGCCTCCTAACTGGACCACACACACACACACACACACAGAGAGGGAGCCAATCAGAATAGGAGAGACACACATGCAGCCAATCGGAACAGAGTACAGCCAGGAAGTAGGAAGTATAGTAGGAAGTAGATGTCTGATTTAACTGGGAGAGGCTATAACGACATATCCCGTGCCCAAGGTGATGATGCTTGTCACTCAAGCATAGACAGGTGGATGGATTATCTTGGCAAAGGAGAAATACTCACTAACAGGGATGTAAACTAATTTGTGCACAAAATTTGAGAGAAATAAGCTTTTGTGCGTATGGAACATTTCTGGGATTTATTTAAATTTTAGTTGATGAAACATCCGACCAACACTTTACATGTTGCGTTTATATTTTTGTTCAGTGTATCATCAGACAGCAGAACATCAGACAGCAGAACATCAGACAGCAGAACATCAGACAGCAGAACATCAGACAGCAGAACATCAGACAGCAGAACATCAGACAGCAGAACATCAGACAGCAGAACATCAGACAGCAGAACATCAGAACATCAGTCGGCAGAACATCAGACAGCAGAACATCAGAACATCAAACAACAGAACATCAGTCGGCAGAACATCAGACAGCAGAACATCAAACAACAGAACATCAGAACATAAGACAACAGAACATCAGACAGCAGAACATCAGACAGCAGAACATCAGACAGCAGAACATCAGACAGCAGAACATCAGACAGCAGAACATCAGACAGCAGAACATCAGACAGCAGAACATCAGAACATCAAACAACAGAACATCAGTCGGCAGAACATCAGACAGCAGAACATCAGAACATCAAACAACAGAACATCAGTCGGCAGAACATCAGACAGCAGAACATCAAACAACAGAACATCAGAACATAAGACAACAGAACATCAGACAGCAGAACATCAGACAGCAGAACATCAGACAGCAGAACATCAGACAGCAGAACATCAGACAGCAGAACATCAGAACATCAAACAACAGAACATCAGTCGGCAGAACATCAGACAGCAGAACATCAGAACATCAAACAACAGAACATCAGTCGGCAGAACATCAGACAGCAGAACATCAAACAACAGAACATCAGAACATAAGACAACAGAACATCAGACAGCAGAACATCAGACAGCAGAACATCAGACAGCAGAACATCAGACAGCAGAACATCAGTCAGCAGAACATCAGACAGCAGAACATCAGACAGCAGAACATCAAACAGCAGAACATCAGACAGCAGAACATCAGACAGCAGAACATCAAACAGCAGAACATCAGACAGCAGAACATCAGAACAACAGAACATCAGAACATAAGACAGCAGAACATCAGACAGCAGAACATCAGTCAGCAGAACATCAGACAGCAGAACATCAGACAGCAGAACATCAGTCAGCAGAACATCAGTCAGCAGAACATCAGACAGCAGAACATCAGACAGCAGAACATCAGACAGCAGAACATCAGACAGCAGAACATCAGACAGCAGAACATCAGAACATCAAACAACAGAACATCAGTCGGCAGAACATCAGAACATCAAACAACAGAACATCAGTCGGCAGAACATCAGACAGCAGAACATCAAACAACAGAACATCAGAACATAAGACAACAGAACATCAGACAGCAGAACATCAGACAGCAGAACATCAGACAGCAGAACATCAGTCAGCAGAACATCAGTCAGCAGAACATCAGACAGCAGAACATCAGACAGCAGAACATCAAACAGCAGAACATCAGACAGCAGAACATCAGACAGCAGAACATCAAACAGCAGAACATCAGACAGCAGAACATCAGAACAACAGAACATCAGAACATAAGACAACAGAACATCAGACAGCAGAACATCAGTCAGCAGAACATCAGACAGCAGAACATCAGACAGCAGAACATCAGACATCAGAACATCAGTCAGCAGAACATCAGTCAGCAGAACATCAGACAGCAGAACATCAGACAGCAGAACATCAGACAGCAGAACATCAGACAGCAGAACATCAGACAGCAGAACATCAGACAGCAGAACATCAGACAGCAGAACATCAGAACATCAGACAGCAGAACATCAGAACATCAGACAGCAGAACATCAGAACATAAGACAACAGAACATCAGACAGCAGAACATCAGAACATAAGACAACAGAACATCAGACAGCAGAACATCAGACAGCAGAACATCAGAACATAAGACAACAGAACATCAGACAGCAGAACATCAGACAGCAGAACATCAGAACATCAGACATCAGAACATCAGACAGCAGAACATCAGACAGCAGAACATCAGACAGCAGCACATCAGACAGCAGAACATCAGAACATCAAACAACAGAACATCAAACAACAGAACATCAGACAGCAGAACATCAGACAGCAGAACATCAGAACATCAGACAGCAGAACATCAGACATCAGAACATCAGACATCAGAACATCAGACAGCAGAACATCAGACATCAGAACATCAGACAGCAGCACATCAGACAGCAGAACATCAGAACATCAAACAACAGAACATCAGTCGGCAGAACATCAGACAGCAGAACATCAAACAACAGAACATCAGACAGCAGAACATCAAACAACAGAACATCAGACAGCAGAACATCAGACAGCAGAACATCAGAACATAAGACAACAGAACATCAGACAGCAGAACATCAGAACATAAGACAACAGAACATCAGACAGCAGAACATCAGACAACAGAACATCAGAACATAAGACAACAGAACATCAGACAGCAGAACATCAGACATCAGAACATCAGACAGCAGCACAGCAGAACATCAGACAGCAGAACATCAGACAGCAGAACATCAGAACGTCAGACATCAGAGCATCAGACAGCAGAACATCAGACAGCAGCACATCAGACAGCAGAACATCAGAACATCAAACAACAGAACATCAAACAACAGAACATCAGACAGCAGAACATCAGACAGCAGAACATCAGACAGCAGAACATCAGACATCAGAACATCAGACATCAGAACATCAGACAGCAGAACATCAGACATCAGAACATCAGACAGCAGCACATCAGACAGCAGAACATCAGAACATCAAACAACAGAACATCAGTCGGCAGAACATCAGACAGCAGAACATCAAACAACAGAACATCAGAACATAAGACAACAGAACATCAGACAGCAGAACATCAGTCAGCAGAACATCAGACAGCAGAACATCAGACAGCAGAACATCAGTCAGCAGAACATCAGACAGCAGAACATCAGACAGCAGAACATCAAACAGCAGAACATCAGACAGCAGAACATCAGACAGCAGAACATCAAACAGCAGAACATCAGACAGCAGAACATCAGACAGCAGAACATCAAACAGCAGAACATCAGACAGCAGAACATCAGACAGCAGAACATCAAACAGCAGAACATCAGAACATCAGAACATCAGACAGCAGAACATCAAACAGCAGACAGTGGGAGTGTTACCAAGCAGCATATACTCACAAAAATGAGGAAGTTGAAGATGAACATGAGGTACTTGATGCAGCTGAGACAGTCCCCCTCCATGGCTGTTCCCCGTGATGAAGCCTCCCTGGACCCCTGCAGAAACACACACACAGGTTTTATACATTTCATGACATGTAAATACCCTCACAAATGCATTGAAGCGGATTTGAACTGGATTTGACACACTATCTTTCGTGAAGGGGCCTTTTTCAAACATTTGCTAAAAACCTGTATGCTACTCAGCCAGCATAGATGTTATCTGCATATGAGAGTACACACACACACACACACACACACACACACACACACACACACACACACACACACACACTGTTCACATACACACACTGTTCACACACACTGTTCACACACACTGCACACACACACACACTGTACACACACACACACACACACACACACACACACACACACACACACACACACACACACACACACACACACACACACACACACACACACACACACACACACACACACACACACACACACACACACACAAACATAGTCCTGTTAATTACTGAACAGCATAGAGCGCTGTACAACATGAATAAAACGAAGGTTATGCCATAGTGTGTCTCCAGGATGGTTGAGCTGCAGTTCACCTACAGGTTATTGGGGCTCTAGGGAAGTTAAATCATCCTCTTAGAGACGGAGGTGAGAGGAGCCGTCCTCTCCTCTCTTCCACAACGAGGAGATACAAGGATAGACGTGAGAGAGTAAAAGCTAAGCGCAGAGAGATTTCAGTCCCCAAGAGATCGTGGGAACCTGTCACTGCCCTGCTGTCCCCCGAGTGACTCGTGAGTGACTCTGTGTCATGTGGGGGACGTGTGGGAGGATGTGTTAAACTCCATCAGAATCAGTGCTCCTGGTGTGATGAGGACCAACAGTCTTTTCCAGCTATGATGGTGTTTACCAGGACGCTGCCACCTGCTGCCACCTGTCACAGCTGACTCACTTCACATGCTGCAGTGACACTGTTCAGACAACACAGACCAGTCTGTCTGTTCTTCAGCTCAGTCAATCAGTTGGTCTGGGGGGGGGGGGGGGGGGAGTCTGCAAGCGGCAAACAAAAACAGCATGGCACAGGAAGTGGGGGGGGGGGGGGGGTGGAGGGGGGGGTGGAGTCATGGCACAGGAAGTGCGTCTGTCTGACCTCATCACTTAGATGGGCAGTGTGCTGTCTGTCTGACCTCATCACTCAGATAGGCAGTGTGCTGTCTGTCTGACCTCATCACTAAGATAGGCAGTGTGCTGTCTGTCTGACCTCATCACTTAGATAGGCAGTGTGCTGTCTGTCTGACCTCATCACTTAGATAGGCAGTGTGATGTCTGTCTGACCTCATCACTTAGATAGGCAGTGTGCTGTCTGTCTGACCTCATCACTTAGATAGGCAGCGTGCTGTCTGTCTGACCTCATCACTTAGATAGGCAGTGTGCTGTCTGTCTGACCTCATCACTAAGATAGGCAGTGTGCTGTCTGTCTGACCTCATCACTTAGATAGGCAGTGTGCTGTCTGTCTGACCTCATCACTTAGATAGGCAGTGTACTGTCTGTCTGACCTCATCACTTAGATGGGCAGTGTGCTGTATGTCTGACCTCATCACTTAGATAGGCAGTGTGCTGTCTGTCTGACCTCATCACTTAGATAGGCAGTGTGCTGTCTGTCTGACCTCATCACTTAGATAGGCAGTGTAATGTCTGTCTGACCTCATCACTTAGATAGGCAGTGTGCTGTCTATCTGACCTCATCACTTAGATAGGCAGTGTGCTGTCTGTATGCCATCATCACTTAGATAGGCGGTGTGCTGTCTGTCTGACCTCATCACTTAGATAGGCAGTGTGCTGTCTGTCTGACCTCATCACTTAGATAGGCAGTGTGCTGTCTGTCTGACCTCATCACTTAGATAGGCAGTGTGCTGTCTGTCTGACCGCATCACTTAGATAGGCAGTGTGCTGTCTGTCTGACCTCATCACTTAGATGGGCAGTGTGCTGTCTGTCTGACCTCATCACTTAGATAGGCAGTGTGCTGTCTGTCTGACCTCATCACTTAGATAGGCAGTGTGCTGTCTGTCTGACCTCATCACTCAGATAGGCAGTGTGCTGTCTGTCTGACCTCATCACTTAGATAGGCAGTGTGCTGTCTGTCTGACCTCATCACTTAGATAGGCAGTGTGCTGTCTGTCTGACCTCATCACTCAGATAGGCAGTGTGATGTCTGTCTGACCTCATCACTCAGATAGGCAGTGTGCTGTCTGTCTGACCTCTTCACTTAGATAGGCAGTGTGCTGTCTGTATGCCATCATCACTTAGATAGGCAGTGTGCTGTCTGTCTGACCTCATCACTTAGATAGGCAGTGCGCTGTCTGTCTGACCTCATCGCTAAGATAGGCAGTGCGCTGTCTGTCTGACCTCATCACTTAGATAGGCAGTGTGCTGTCTGTCTGACCAACACTTAGATAGGCAGTGTGCTGTCTGTCTGACCGCATCACTTAGATGGGCAGTGTGCTGTCTGTCTGACCTCATCACTTAGATAGGCAGTGTGCTGTCTGTCTGACCTCATCACTCAGATAGGCAGTGTGCTGTCTGTCTGACCAACACTTAGATAGGCAGTGTGCTGTCTGTCTGACCTCATCACTTAGATAGGCAGTGTGCTGTCTGTCTGACCTTAGATAGGCAGTGTGCTGTCTGTCTGACCTTAGATAGGCAGTGTGCTGTCTGTCTGACCTTAGATAGGCAGTGTGCTGTCTGTCTGACCTTAGATAGGCAGTGTGCTGTCTGTCTGACCTTAGATAGGCAGTGTGCTGTCTGTCTGACCTTAGATAGGCAGTGTGATGTCTGTCTGACCTCATCACTTAGATAGGCAGTGTGCTGTCTGTCTGACCTCATCACTTAGATAGGCAGTGTGCTGTCTGTATGCCATCATCACTTAGATAGGCGGTGTGCTGTCTGTCTGACCTCATCACTTAGATAGGCAGTGTGCTGTCTGTCTGACCTCATCACTTAGATAGGCAGTGTGCTGTCTGTCTGACCTCATCACTTAGATAGGCAGTGTGCTGTCTGTCTGACCTCATCGCTAAGAAAGGCAGTGTGCTGTCTGTCTGACCTCATCGCTAAGAAAGGCAGTGCGCTGTCTGTCTGACCTTAGATAGGCAGTGTGCTGTCTGTCTGACCTTAGATAGGTAGTGTGCTGTCTGTCTGACCTTAGATAGGCAGTGTGCTGTCTGTCTGACCTTAGATAGGCAGTGTGCTGTCTGTCTGACCTTAGATAGGCAGTGTGCTGTCTATCTGACCTTAGATAGGCAGTGTGCTGTCTGTCTGACCTTAGATAGGCAGTGTGCTGTCTGTCTGACCTTAGATAGGCAGTGTGCTGTCTGTCTGACCTTAGATAGGCAGTGTGCTGTCTGTCTGACCTTAGACAGGCAGTGTGCTGTCTGTCTGACCTTAGATAGGCAGTGTGCTGTCTGTCTGACCTTAGATAGGCAGTGTCCTATCTGTCTGACCTTAGACAGGCAGTGTGCTGTCTGTCTGACCTTAGATAGGCAGTGTGCTGTCTGTCTGACCTCTCCATACACCACAGACACAGCTGACCTCCCTGTTCACACCAGCAGTAACTGAAACCCGATTCTCACTGGGGACATCCCAAATGGCAGCCTTCCCCCTGTACAGTGCACTATGAGCCCTATGGGTACTACATTGGGAATAGGGTGCTATTTGAGACATACACCCCTATTGTTAGTCCCTCAGTGGGCACTCAGCTGAGTAAATGTGTATTTACTGCCCATCTGAACACTATCTGACCTGTGTTGCTGGTCTTATTAACTAAATGGTGTGTGTGTTGTGTGTGTTGTGTTGTGTGTGTGTGTGTGTTCTAGTTCTGCTATGACTGTCCGGGGTAGAGTAGAGCACTCTGGGTAATTGATGTCCTTTAAAAGGGGATTTTGGGTAATGAAGTGAAGCCTTTTTTCTATAAGTGTTTGGGGAATTTGGGTTTATAGACACACACACACACACACACACACACACACACACACACACACACACACAAAGAGAGAGAGAAACACACAGCAACACAAGGAGAAACACACACACACACACACACACACACACACACACACACACACACACACACACACACACACACACACACACACACACACACACACACACACACACACACACACACACACACACACACACACACACACACACACAGCAACACAAGGAGAAACACACACACACAAAGAGAGAGAAACACACATCAACACAAGGAGACACACACACATTGCACAGAACTCCAGTGTCCCACTCTGCAGCTGTGGTTCCTATCTAAAATAGGACTAGGGGCAGCTGGACGATTTCACACTGCCAAATAGAAATGGCCCTTCACTATCTCCCCCTCTCTCTCTTCTCTACTCTCCTCCGCTCTCTTCCATCTCTCTCCTCCGTTCCTTCTGTCCTCCTCCTCTCCTCTCATTCCTCTCTCCTCCTCCTCTTCTCAGAGAGCAGGAGTTCCAGTTTAATCCAATAACCCTGCAGCCCGCTGTTCCCTAAAGCAGTTTACAGTTGCACAATACTGTCCGTCCCTCAGGTGTAGAGCTCAATAGACCCATGTTATAGAGTGTGTGTGTGTCACAAGCCCTGATAGATTCTGCTGTGCTCACCACTCCAAAGACTCCTTATTTTTTTTAACCTTTATTTAACTAGGCAAGTTAGTTAAGAACAAATTCTTATTTTCAATGACGGCCTAGGAACAGTGGGTTTAACTGCCTTGTTCAGGGGAACAGTGGGTTTAACTACCTTGTTCAGGGGCAAAACGACAGATTTTCACCTTGTCAGCTCGGGGATTCGATCGTGCAACCTTTCGGTTACTAGTCCAACGCTCTAACCACTAGGCTACCCTGCCGCCCCGATGGCTCTCTCCAACCTCCACACACACACACAGTGCTTTCACTAGTAACTTCTCCGTTATGAACTGTCTGTTTAGGTCTCTCTGAGTGAGTGGGTGTCTGTACCGTTTCATCATCCCGAGCCTGTTCTTAATACTGTATAGGCCACAATCGCTGATCCAAACCTCTTCAGAGTGTATCTTCTGCTCAGAAACTAACTGAAACACACACCAAACTTCTTTAGAGTCTATCTTCTGCTCAGAAACTAACTGAAACACACCAAACCTCTTCAGAGTCTATCTTCTGCTCAGAAACTAACTGAAACACACCAAACCTCTTCAGAGTCTATCTTCTGCTCAGAAACTAACTGAAACACACACCAAACCTCTTTAGAGTCTATCTTCTGCTCAGAAACTAACTGAAACACACACCAAACCTCTTCAGAGTCTATCTTCTGCTCAGAAACTAACTGAAACACACACCAAACCTCTTCAGAGTCTATCTTCTGCTCAGAAACTAACTGAAACACACCAAACCTCTTCAGAGTCTATCTTCTGCTCAGAAACTAACTGAAACACACACCAAACTTCTTCAGAGTCTATCTTCTGCTCAGAATCTAACTGAAACACACCAAACCTCTTCAGAGTTTATCTTCTGCTCAGAATCTAACTGAAATACACACCAAACCTCTTCAGAGTTTATCTTCTGCTCAGAAACGAACTGAAAAACGCCAAACCTCTTCAGAGTCTATCTTCTGCTCTGACACTAACTGAAACACACCAAACCTCTTCAGAGTCTATCTTCTGCTCAGAAACTAACTGAAACACACCAAACCTCTTCAGAGTCTATCTTCTGCTCAGAAACTAACTGAAACACACACCAAACTTCTTCAGAGTCTATCTTCTGCTCAGAAACTAACTGAAACACACCAAACCTCTTCAGAGTCTATCTTCTGCTCAGAAACTAACTGAAACACACACCAAACCTCTTCAGAGTCTATCTTCTGCTCCGACACTAGGGCCAGCCAACGAGAGCATACAGGTCGCATTGATGGGTAGTATATGGGGCTTTGGTGACAAAACGGATGGCACTGTGATAGACTACATCCAGTTTTGGAGGCTATTTTGTAAATGACATCGCCAAGGATTGGTTGGATAGTCAGTTTTACGAGGGTATGTTTGGCAGCATGAGTGAAGGAGGCTTTGTTGCGAAATAGGAAGCCGATTCTAGATGTAATTATTTGATTGGAGATGCTTAATGTGAGTCTGGAAGGAGAGTTAGTAGTTGTCCACATATTCTAAGTCAGAACAGGAGTAGTGATGCTAGTTCGGCGGGAGGGTGCGGGCAGCAATCTGTTGAAGAGCATGCACTTAGTTTAACTAGCTTTTAATAGCAGTTGGCCTCGGAAGGAGAGTTGTATGACGTTGAAGCTCGTTTGGTGGTTTGTTAGCACAGCGTCCAAAGAAGGGCCAGAAGTATACAGAATGGTGTCGTCTGCGTAGAGGTGGATCAGAGACTCACCAGCAGCAAGAGCGACATCATTGATATATACAGAGAAAAGAGTCGGCCCGAGAATTGAACCCTGTGGCACACCAATAGAGACTGCCAGAGGTCCGGACAGCATGTAGAGTCCTGCAGTGTCAGCATTAAGCCACTTCTACAGAAGAACTAGCATTAGCCTCTATGGTCTTTCTATAATCCTGTGGGCTGTGGATGAGACTCAAATGGCACATCATTCCCTATATAGTGGTACTACTATAGACCAGAGCCCTATTCCCTATATAGTGGTACTACTATAGACCAGAGCCCTATTCCCTATATAGTGGTACTACTATAGACCAGAGTCCTATTCCCTATATATAGTGGTACTACTATAGACCAGAGCCATATTCCCTATATAGTGGTACTACTATAGACCAGAGCCCGATTCCCTATGTAGTGGTACTACTATAGACCAGAGCCCAGGACGCCATTAGGGAAGCATCCTTTAAGGTGACCACCCCCACCTCTCCTCCAGTAGGGAGCCAGTGGTGTGTGGAGCCTGTGTGTGGCTAGCGGTGGGGCTGGGGGAGGCTAGGAGGTGTCTA
>NC_074668.1:83733766-83739360 GCF_029448725.1 Salvelinus fontinalis
TCACTCACTCACCTCCCTCTTTCACTCACTCACCTCCCTCTTTCACTCACTCAACTCTCACCTCCCTCTTTCACTCACTCAACTCCCCTGCTTTAATCTGCTCTACTGAAACCCTTCTCCCCCCCTCTTCCATCTACAAACAGCCTCACACGGACCCAAACCCAATGAGCGTAGGGTCACCCTGGAGCTAATCTGATCAGACAGTGAAATGAAGCCAGCCGCAGTGCTCCTCTCCTGGGTCTCCGGACTCTCAAAGCACCATGAATTCCTCTAATGCTATCAGAGCCATCTGAATGGCACTAGAGTAGGTGAAGGATGTGGATGGTCCTGTGGAGGGAGGGCCAATGGGGCCAATAAAGAGACCAAGCCTGGAGTCTGGGAAAGGCCTAATTAAAGGGCTGGGAGACAAACTGGCTGTCAGGAGGAAAGGTAATATCATTAGGGTCTGTGGAGAGAGCGAGAGAAGGGCTGAAGTCTATAAATGTCAGGAGAGGGGAGCTTTGCTGAGCTCAGGTCGAGCGTCCTCAATGAGTTTTCAATTCAATGTGCTTAAACTCACCCGGGCTCCATCCATTAGGTCTTTGCTCAGGTTTGTGTTTTGTGGGTGTAGAGGACTGATCAGTTAATGGAAGTAGACTATCAGATTGCAACTCATTCGTCTCGTCCGAAACAAGTTGTGCATTTTGATACACCTTGATTGATTAATCTTCTAAGCAATTAAAAGGTATTAAAACAGGAACATGATTGCATATTTGAAGAAAGATTATTGGACGTCAACATTAAGAAAAATGTATTTATTTTACAACTTTAAAAAGCGACTTTTAAGCACAAAGATTCACTCTTATATATAAACACTTTTTCTCTGCATAAAAAAAATGGTAGCATGTGCACATTGTGCTTGTCTGTACAACCGCTCTCTGGGCGCCCCTCGGCAGCTGGGATCCAGTCTACATTTTATTGCATAAGTCACATGTGATCCGCACATGTCAATTTACAGGATAGTGGAAAGAATCAAGTTGAAAAGGAGAGAAAATAAAGAGTAGAAAGATTCCATTCCACAGTGGAAAACAATAGCAGCTTTCAAAAGGAAGGCGTTGCACATTGTCCAGAAGAAACAAAATCCAACAGAAATATAGACCAACTAATGGAGCCTGTGATTGTGCTTTACTCAACAACAACAAAACAAAACAGCTGACCCTAAAGCAAATCCTTCCACCATGTAAACCAACGCTAAACAAAACAAGCTGGTAAACTACAACCCCCTCCAGGAGGATCTGCAGTTAGGAGCCTATTTTTCCCTTTGAAATATGACCGAGCACTAACACTAGATGTACGGTTGCACACATCCCATTAGACAGGCGAGTTTCACATATCTTCTGTTAACTATAACTTCCGACACTACTCTATTAGAATCTACATTTCAAAAAACACATTTTTCAAAAGGCAGTTGATCCCCCCCGTTGTCTCTGAGGGGGGAAGGCAGAAACTCTTGTTTAAGCATTATCGTTTGTCATCTTGTGATATCTCAGACTTGAGACTGACAAACAAAATGCTTCATGGAAAATCTGCAGAAACAAAAATAAGAACTCAAACAACCTGGACTTTTAAAGACTTTGGTATGAACAAAATGAAGCTCTCAATAAACACAGGCCCTACCGGTACGCCTAGCTGTCCCAATATCCCTTTAAAGAATGTACTTCATTCTTATTCCCGTCAGAGTATGAAATATGCATAGTGGTATTCATGTGAAGAAATGAGATTGAAAAGAAATGATCAACCAATGATTAAGAGAATCAAACAATATCCAAATCAGGGGATGTCAAGTTATGACAGGTTCAGAGTGCAATTTCTCAGCAGACAATGACTTGGCCTCCAGAATGAAATCAGAGCAGGGCACAAGAGGGCAAGGGTCACAGAGGGTGAAGAGGTGACCATCTGAACCCTGTGACTGACATGGAACCTGGGAGATCAGATGGAGCAGGGAGACACACACTACCTGGTCTCAGATGTGTTTGTGCCATCTTGTGAAATCCTATGGTCATTGTGGTGCTAAAACAGATCTGGGACCAGGCTGGGAAACACAAGGTTGGGCCTTTGAGAACTACTGCACCTGGACTGACACTGAATATCACTGAGAGTAAATGAAGGTTAAACCCCATTGACTAAACCATTTCCTCTGCATGTTCTAATGAAAACATGTAGCTCCCACTCTTCTTACCGTCTCCTCTCTGACAGCAGTGCCAGACTCACACCAGTAGTAGCTTTTCCTCTCATTATTTTATACATGTCACTGGCATCACCTCAAAGAGCGAGGGCCAACGTTACTAAAGTCGTCGGATTTCATCCTTGATCAAGTTAAAAAGTGATGTAAGAAAATGGGGGAAATGGGGTGGTCCTTTAGAACAAAGAATATTTCAAACCTCTTACGCACTTTAGAATTCCTGTAGCCGGTTGGAGACGGTGAAACCCGATCCATCTATACCACAGCTGCAGGACATGCTTTTCACAAACCATCTTTGATCTGACTCCATATCAGTCAGAAGAAGTGAAACCGTCTTCTTAGTCTTGGCCAGCCATTGTTTTCCAGTCAGTTAAAAGCTGAATCATTCCTTGCTGCCTCGGCTGCACCACCGACAGACTCTGAAGACTCAAGCCTATTAACCGTCTGAATTAGAGGTGGCTCTGCAGCCCTCTTCACTCACATCCACCGGTCAATAGGCCAGGCAGGGAGATGAAACAGGCCTGAGCCCACGCATGCTAACGGATGGGAGAGAGACAGAGTGTCATTAGGTTGCTTTCCGCCGGCGTCTCCGTGTGACAACAATTAGGGCAGTGTTCAAAACAACCTCGGCCGCCGGCGATGTTCTTGTTGAGACACTAAAGATGTTGACAGTGTTCCTCGAACAACATGACGCCTCAATCTGACCACTCTCACACACGCACAGACACACGCCTTTCCACAATTGTAGTGTATTGATTAGCAAATGATTGATATAATTTCCAGATGATTGATAGAGTAATCACAATGTAGTGTAGTAGCCAGTATTTCTGACAATGAATGTAAAATAGGATATGATGTCAGTGTTACTGAAACAATAACAATATTCAAAGAGAAATAACATTCATCTACATTTCATTTGCTGATCAGACACTCAACTGGAGAGGGTTCACGAAAATCAAGGAAGGAGGATTTATAATGGATATGAACAGAGCTCCAGTCTCAGACTGAGGGGAGGGCGGCCATTTCCTGGCAATGGGAAAAGATGTAATGTAACGACTATAGCGAATGCCTCTGGCTCCAGTATGTGAAGGAAGATGGGCCGACCCCAGGGAGCTGTAATGGGAGCTAGTTGTGGCCGGGGATCAGGGATGCTGCCTCCCATTGCTGGGCTGAAATACAACCCGTGTCCCAGAGCAATCAAACTGACCTGAGAGCAGCTACACGGACACCGCCCCTGAACAGATTAGCACTATGGGGCTCCGCAGGGTTCAATCTTCGCCCCCCCAAAATGAGATTGTGGTGAGGTGGTTATGAGGCCTATGGGAATAGGATGTTTTCAGGGGGGGGGGTGAGATGTTGCTGCCCCTAAGAGCTGATCGCAAGTCAGATCTATTTATTGGATACTGATGTTTTAGGTTGGGATTGGGTTCAAATAAACTGATTCTACATCAACTGGGGTAACTCATGATAATCCAGGGGAGCTATTGTTAGTGAATGACGATGGTAGCTCCTTATCTTTCTACTCTGAACACCAATCAGTGGACTATTTACTTTCATAGAACAACAAACAACATTTGGTACGCTCAAAACAACTATTATCAATGTTGTTGGAAAACTGGTCGGACGGGGGAAAACCTGATCCAAAATTCATCATTTATAAAGACTCTCCTCCAAAAAGAGTCTTTATAAATTAGTCTCTCCTCCAAATAAAAGAATCATATCATACTCCATCTAGTATTTACATTATGGCTTCAGTCAGCTAGTTCTTCAGCCATCCCAAAACACAGATGAGACCGTAAACAAAAAAGACAATTGGAGGGGAGGTTAGTGAAGGAATAAAGTGTTGGAACAAAGCTATTCAATAAACCCACCCAAGACATTCTTCTTCTGCAGCATCCTGATGAGTGAAGAGACAAATAGGGGGGAAGGGGGGGCACCCTTTTTCTCCCATACACACAGACACACTCCCTGAAGCTACATTTGCACATAATTACAACAGCTAGCTCGGAAAAGACCACAGCTGCAATTACAGTGGCAAAAAGAAGACCCGGGACTGTAGCGGCATCGCAGACATTTACCGCTTTTAGACTGAACGCACCTTTCACCTTCTCTGTAACCTTACCAGATCACACACACTTAGCTACGTAGGCTTTACAAACAGATAGATGTGCACACCCACACACATACAAAAACCACCCGGTTCCCTCCCACACCTCCCCAAAGAGTTTATGGTCCAGGACCGGCTCCTAGTTGTGCTTGGCCCGCCCCCCCTTCAGGTAGCTCTTCCAGCGCTTCACCACGTCCCGGAAGATGGGCGCGTTATCGATGGACGCCAGCAGCTGCAGCTGGTTGATGTGCGTGGTGTGGTAGTCCCAGCGTGCCAGGTTGGGGGCTGTGCCCAGCATGTAGTGCCGCAGGTCGTAGATGCTGCCCGAGCCCGTGTCGTACAGCGGCAGCATGGCCTTGAGGGACTCCATGCCCCTAGAGAACAACAGGCCAGACTCCCGGCCTAGTTTCTCGCCCGCCGTCTCGGCCAGATCGTGGAGACCGAGCAGTGAGTATATGAAGCCGTTGAGCACGAAGGAGCCTGGTGTAGTGGGGTACTCCTCGTACCAGTCGTACTTGTTCATGAAGACAGCCTTGACGCCGTGCTGTTCAGAGGGCAGCTTGTAGGGGCCGGTGGCACGCAGCGCAGCGTTCAGGTACGTCTGCTCCTTGGTGAGGAGGTAGGCACGGACCAGAGTCGACATGGCCTGGCCCTGCGCCATGGCTGAGTACCAGCCGGGCTCCAGCGGGCGGAAACCCTCGCCCAGCTTGCGTGTGACCATGATGGGCCATCCGCCACGCTCGTCCTGGTTGCGCAGCAGCCAGTCACTGGCGGCGAAGAACGCAGCCGTGTGCGCCGTGGTGGCGATGGTGACGTTGTCGATGGCGCCGCGCCCACGGACTATCAGTCGCACAACCCGTCGCGGCATCACCTGGAAACATGGAGGGAGGGGGGGGTTTAGTTTAACATGATAGGAACATTAACTCTTCCTACCAAGATTCACACAACTTCCACTTCTCAGTTTCTGGTTCTTTATAACCTTATGGGTTATATGCTGATTTGGTAACTAACATTTAAAAATATATGTTATCATAACACTGTAAATAGTATATAACTATTTAAATAGTTATAAATATTAACCAACATGTAAATAGTTATGGTATTAACCAACATGTTTAAATGTATTGTTTGGTTAAAATGTATTATTGTTTCTATACATTTTGTTGTTTCTCTACAGCAGGGCTCTCCAACCCTGTTCCTGGAGAGCTACCCTCCTGTAGGTTTTAACTCCAACCCTGTTCCTGGAGAGCTACCCTCCTGTAGGTT
>NC_074668.1:83743520-83764887 GCF_029448725.1 Salvelinus fontinalis
CTGCTGCTCATCACCGGGGTTGAGAGAGACACTATGCTATAGGTTGTCTGCTGCTGCTCATCACCGGGTTGAGACAATATGCCAGGTTGTCTGCAGCACACGTGCACTAATACATACATTGCCTTCATTAAGTATTCACACACCTTGACTTTTTCCACATTATGTTGCGTTACAGACTGAATTTAAAATGGATTAAATTGAGATTGTGTGTCATGGATCTACACACAGCACCCCATAATGTCAGTGGAATGATGTTTTTAGAATTATTTACAAATGAATAAAAATGAAAAGCTGAAATTAGTCAATAAGTATTCTACCCTGATAAAAAAAATGTTTACATTGGATAAAAGTAGAGACTCAGAGCTACAAAATGGTATATCATACCCTACAGAACAATGGAAAAGTAATTTTGCTTTGAAAATTGATAAACTTGTAACCTCACTTATGACAAAATGGCTCTTGAATGTTTTGGTACACCTACTGGAGAGCTCTTCTTTGTCTACACCCCTTCAGCATCGTTCACACTCTTTTAAGCCTTAGCCCCACCCATCTCTTTAAGGATTCACATGTAAGGACATGTTCTAAACAACCAAAGACGTTAAGACTAAAGGCTGGTTTTTACTACGGGTGTGTTTATCATTTCATTTGAAGAGCAGGAGGGCGCGCTCTGGGCCTTTCGGAAACTCAAGAGTGTTGTCAGATTGTCGCTCTCTTAGCGTTCAGAGTGCATACTGGACGCTCTGGCCCAAGGAGTAGGGTTCATCCCAGCGTTCTAACCTTACAACAGCAGTCAAGCGCCCAAGCTAACGTTGGCTAGCTACTTCCAGACAACCAAAAACATGAGAGAACACCTCACTCTGACCATTTTACTCGCCCTAGCAGAGCTGATTAGGCTGTTTTTATGTCATCCAGAACGTTGGTGACTAACTGTGGTGCTGGCAACAATTTAATTACGATTTTTTTTGCCAACGTTTACTGATACTGGCGTTAAGCTATCGTAAATTTGTCAGTTATTCTGTGCTCTGGCACACTCAGACGAGAGTGCTCTGAAATCGGAGTAGATAGCCAGAGCGAATTTACCAGCTAACTCTATCGACAGTTGTCGCAGTGACATCATGAACATTCTATTGCCATGGTTACTTGCATAGTGGAGTCTTGTTTAGATTTGATTTGGATCTCTTTTAGTCCCCATTTGGACTAATCTTCCAAGAGTCCTTAAACATTAAAATACAATTTATAGTACGAACACATTTCCACATATAACACACTATTACAAACATACATAATATACTAACATAATGACCCAATAAATACTCAATCTAAAAAATATTGATTCTTCATCTACTATAACAGTCCCACAACATTTCTATGTATTATATTTAAATAGTTTTAAAATAATGTTTAAATTTATATATTGAAAGGTTTCTGGTTTGCTCAGTTAATTTATTCAATTTCTTTATTGCTCTAAATCGAAATATTATTTTGCCTATTTCTCTTTTCTGTTTTGACAACGCATAGATCGTGGACAATCTATTCCTAGTATTTACGGAATGTCTGTCTCTTACCAACTGAATACCTTCGTGAATAGAACTTGGCCGTTTTAAATGATGTATATTATGAAATAAAATAAGCATGTTCCTTTAAATTATCTTATCGATTGATGACCAACCAAGAACACTGCGCATGACTGCAACAGAAGAACCATATCTCCATCCTAAAACAATCCTTGCTGCTTTGTTCTGTGCATTCTGCAGCCTCCTGTCTTCACTTGATGATGCATTTCCCCAGACCACAGAACAGGAGTTCACCTGACTCTCAATTAATGCTTCTGTTATTTGCTTAAGGAATTTTTCCTGGTAAATATTTAGCTATTCTTATGATTATGCATGCCGTTTTAATATATATATATATATTTTTTACATAGATGAGTTATTTGAGATGACCATGATAAGCAGTTATCTAGCTGCACTCCCAATAGTTTGGTTTCTGCCACTTCTTCAATTTGTACTCCTCCCATACTTAATTGTATCCCAGGCTGTTTTGGCCTTTTCCTAGTTGAACAGACCAACATAACTATGGTTTTCTTGGTGTTTAAAACAAGTTTGTTTTGGCAAACCCACTCCCTAATATTCTCCAAATCTCCTTGTAAAGCTTGCTGTACCTGTTGAACCGATTGTCTTGCTGCATAAATTGTAGTATCATCTGCAAATATAGTAGCTTGAGTTTCAGCTAAGGCATAGGGCAGGTCATTGGTATATATTAAATAGAGAAGTGTCCCAAGGCAGCTGCCCTGTGGTATTCCACAGTTTAACACGAGGGGAAGAAAATTAACCATTGATATAGGTGGACTGTTTCCTGTCAGTTAGATATGACTGTACCCAATTCAATGCTACCTCCTTAAAACCATAATGCATTAATTTTGTCCAAATTATTTCATGATCCACTAAATCAAATGCTGCACTGAAATCTAAAAAAAGTACACCCACAAACTTGCCATTATCCATAGCATTGAGCCACTGGTCAGTCATGTCAACCATTGCAGTGGTAGTGGAATGGTTTTTGCGATAAGCATGCTGATTGGCTGTAATCAGATCATTCTTTTCCATGTACTCCCATATTTGTCTACTCACAATACCCTCCAATATCTTACTGAGTGTAGGGAGTAGACTAATTGGTCGACTATTGGCAGGAGTAATGGGTTCTTTGCAGTCTTTCGGAATAGGACACGGTTTCGCATGCTTCCATACATTTGCAAACATCCCCTTTTCCAGTGACCAATTAAATAAGTATCTCAGTGGAACTGCAATCTGGGGAGCAGCATAGCGAAGCAAAAAATTGTCCATAAGACCATAACCTGTAGATTTAGCATCAGGTAATGACTTGAATAGGTTTAACACCTCCTCCACTGACACTGTTTGCAGACAAAAATAGCAGATCTGGTTGCTCATAATATGATCATCAATCCATTGGACAATAGCTTGTTTGGAAGAATGTATGTTTACATTGTTGCTCAGTAAATTATTTTATTTGTAAAAAAAATCTGCAAAATGATTGACAATATCAACTGGTTTTGTTATTATTCTCCCGTCAACCTCCACACTAGATAGTCATGATGAGATAGATGTACCAAGTAAGCCCTTAACTGTGTTCCATACCTTTTTAGAATCATTTTCCCAATCAATAAAAGCATTGTTGTAAAATAACTTTTTTTTCTTTCGATTCAATTTAACTGCATAATTAGGTAATGTTCTATAATTCTGTTCATCAATTTCTAATTTTGACTTGGCTGCTAAGACTTTTGCCATATTTCTTTGAGAAAAAGCCTCACCCAGTTCATCATCAATCCATGGAGATGGACGAGCACCAACTGTACTCTTTCTTATAGGGGCATGATGGTCCATTACCTCAGTGAGCAAATCAATAAAACATTCTGTAGCGTGATTTAAATCATCCTCTAGATGAATCAGCTCTCAGGGTACAGCAGCCAAATCATTTAGAAATAGCTCATGATTAAATGTTTTAAATTTCTCTTAACCACAATCCTTGGTGGTTTCTTTGGAACCTTGGTGTTCATGGTTATGGTCACAATATTATGGTCTGTCCAGCCCACTGGCATTGATCTGTCTTTTAAGCATTGCAATGGTATAATACAGAAGATCAGATCAATGCATGTGTCTGAACAATGACCCAACTTAATTGATGATCTAGTAGTATCATTAACCATTTGTTTCAAACCACAGTTCTTGGCATATCTCATCAATTTAGCTCTATTTCAATTATTATGATCCTTCCAATTTATATTAAAATCACCCAAGATAAATACATCTCTGTTGCTATCTGTGGCCTGGTCAAACCCAGTGCATAAGTCATCCAAATAGAACACCTTAGAGCTAGGAGGTCTATACACACATCCTACCAATATGGGTGCCTGGTGAGGCAGATGTACTTGAGCCCATAGTGCCTCTATTTGACATACATTAAGGTCATCCCTTCTCTTAAAAGGTATATGATTCTGAATGTACAGTGCTACACCCCACCATTCCTAGTCCTGTCCCTTCTCAGTAGACTATATCCTTGATTCCTGTCCCTTCTCAGTAGACTATATCCTTGATTCCTGTCCCTTCTCAGTAGACTATATCCTTGAAGGTTAATTTGCCCATCATTTACAGATGCATCTAAATGTGTTTCGGTCAAAGCCAAAATATGAATATTATTTATGTTGACCAAGTTAAAAACCTCATGTATTTTGTTAGGAAGGCTACATACATTAACCTGAGCTATATGCAGCTCTTTCCTTATCAAGTGTAGATCAATAGAGCATGTATTCGTTATAGTTGAAGTTGTCATGATACACTACAACACACAAACTCACATTTGAACATTAAATTAAAATAGCCAGGGAGTTACTCTAGAGTCCTGATACAATTGCCCGTTGATATAAAGTTTATCCATCAACATGGAGACTAGTTGATTCAGGCAACGCTTTTCTTTCATGATGGGATATAGTTTTTTTTCTCCTTTCATTGATATCGGTGGGGAAGTGATCATTCATTCCAAAATCAGTGTTTTGAGTTCTCCGCCCATATTCTTCGTCATTTCCTTTTGCTTAAATTTGTCAAAACATGCAATAATAGCCCGTGGCCTATTTCCAGAGGCCTTACCTATTCTATGGACTCTGGAGAAAGTGACATTACGCACAACATCAGTGGGCAGTTTTAGTTTATGTTGACATAAAGTGTCGGACTGTGTCCTCACAGCCTCTGCTGTTGTCATTCTCCGGTATCCCTGAGAATATTAGATTGTTCCGCATTGATCGACACTGTACATCAAGCAAGGTTTCTTTAAGTTGTTTGTTCTCCCTTTGCACCACCTCCACCTTGCTATGAATAGAGTCTACAGTACCTTTCAGCGCCGTGTTCTCTTTCCTTAGATCATCAATCTGACGTTGGCTGAATTCCAGACTGGCACATAATGCATTGATGTCCTCTCGTAATATATCCAAGATATCAAGTTTGGCAAGACTTTCATTGATGGATTTTAACAAGTCAACATCCATATCAGTAAAGCTCTCCCCACTCACGCCCTCTTACTAGGGGATGGTTTGGTTCCATCGTTGATACCTATTGGCCAACCTGGTTTTGGTTTGTTTTGTTGAATGGGTTGGTTGGTTGTCCTTAACAATGCTTGAATCATCCAAAACCAGCGCCGTGTTTCTTTGAGTTCGTAAGTATCTCTCGTCAATGAATCGTTCAAGCTCTTCAATGGATTCTGAATCATCTAGCGTGATTACAGGCAGAGTTAAACACACAAACAAACTGTTCAGCCGTGGTTTCTTTGCATCAATTCGACCACGAAGGGAGACATGTAGCTAAACAATGAACCATAATCCCAACTCATAACATTACTACTCTGCATCAGTCTGCAGGTAGCTAACCAACCAGGTTCAATGTTAGCTAGCTAACATTGTGCTATAACTAATAATTCAAATGGCTCAGATATGAATAATATTACTACACAGATCATGCACGTAACGCTAGCTAGCGAGCCTGCTAATGCTCGTTAGCTAAAAGGTTTACGTTCAAATGGTTCTCCTGTGAAGTAGTGACACGTGAAATATGCCTAACTTCCTGAAACGAGTCACAATTATCTCTGAGGTCCTCAGTCGAGCAGTGAATTTCAACCACCAAGAACAGGGAGGTTTTCCACTGGTACAAAAGAAGGGCACCTAATGGTAGATGTGTAATAAAAAAAGCAGACATTGAATATCACTTTCAGCATGTTGCAGTTATTAATTCAACTTTGGATGGTGTATCAATTCACCCAGTCACTACAACAATACAGGCGTCCTTCCTAACACAGTTGCCTGAGAGGAAGGAAACCACTCAGGGATTTCACCATGAAGCTAACGGTGAGAGAATTTTTCTTTAGTGGCTGTGAAAGGAGATAACTGAGGATGAATCAACAGCATTGTAGTTTCTTCACAATACTAACATAAATGACAGAATGAAAAAGAAGCCAATATACAAAGAAATATTCAAAAACGTGCATCCTGTTTGCAACAGGCACTATACTATACTAATACTTAAAAAATAAAAAATAAAAATTGTCAAAGAAATTCTCTTTTTGTACTAAATACAAAATGTTATGTTTGGGGCAAATCCATCACAACACATCACTGAGTACCTCTTAATATTTTCAAGCATGGTGGTGGCTGCATCATGTTATGGGTATGCTTGTCATCAGCAAGGACTAGGGAGGTTTTTAGGATAAAAAGAAACGGAATAGCGCCAAGAACAGGCAAAATCCTAGAGGAAAAACATGGTTCAGTCTGCTTTCCAACAGACACTGGGAGACAAATTCACCTTTCATCAGGACAATTACCTAAAACACAAGGCCAAATAGACACTGGAGTTGCTTACCAAACAACACTGAATGTTCCTGAGTGGCCTAGTTATAGTTTTGATATAAATCAGCTTGAAAATCTATGGCAAAAATCCCAGAAAGAGTCACTGCTGTAATCACTGCCAAATGTGATTTTAACATGTATTAACTCATCTAATCAAGATATATTAGTGTAAATTTTCCATAAATTAAAAACACATTTTCATCCACTTTGACAGTCTTTTGTGCAGATCACTGACATTTATTTTTTTTACAATGAAATCCATTTTAATCCCACATTTTTAACGACAAAATGTGGAAAAAGTTAAGGGGCGTGAATACTTTCTGAAGGCACACGAATATACCAAAACATCTGTACTTTTTAGAAACTACAACAAAACGCTTTGGGTACTATCATTTTGGTTACTTTCGATACTTCTGTTAAATGTGTCTCACGAATCAAGTCAATCAGCGCAGCCAATGTCCCCCACGGAGTGCACTGTGCTGGCTCCACATACTCACTGCTAGCCTGAAACGGGAGTCTGGGCTGCATCATGTTAGCTCCACATAGTCACTGCTAGCCTGCACTGGGAGTCTGGGCTGCATCATGTTAGCTCCACATACTCACTGCTAGCCTGCACTGGGAGTCTGGGCTGCATCATGTTAGCTCCACATACTCACTGCTAGCCTGCAACGGGAGTCTGGGCTGCATCATGTTAGCTCCACATACTCACTGCTAGCCTGCAACGGGAGTCTGGGCTGCATCATGTTAGCTCCACATACTCACTGCTAGCCTGCAACGGGAGTCTGGGCTGCATCATGTTAGCTCCACATACTCACTGCTAGCCTGCACTGGGAGTCTGGGCTGCATCATGTTAGCTCCACATACTCACTGCTAGCCTGCACTGGGAGTCTGGGCTGCATCATGTTAGCTCCACATACTCACTGCTAGCCTGCAACGGGAGTCTGGGCTGCATCATGTTAGCTCCACATACTCACTGCTAGCCTGCACTGGGCGTCTGGGCTGCATTATTTTAGCTCCTTCTGCTGCACAGAAGTTAACACACTTGAATAATGTGACACGGCAAGTAGAAAAGTTGAAACTGTTAATTACTGTTCGCAAAACAACGTCCATACAGGCTAAAATACTTTACAATGCAAGAAGATAACGGTAACTCCCAGCTTTGTAGGCCAACTTTACACCAAAAACGTAATTAATTCACTTTATCGGTCTCCCTCACGTCTCTCTCTCTGTCAAAGACTTATTGCCTCAGAGAACTGAGGGCCCCGACAGGCCGTACCCCTCTTGGCTCGTGAACGACTTCATTACTAGTTAAAGAGACAGTGGCAATTTTGTAAAAGAAGCTACTTCTATGCAAATGTTGTTGATCAGTACAATAACATAAGTGTCACATGGAAGGGAAACAGATTGTCATCTGTACCCCATGAAATCAGCCAAGACAAGCTGAATAACTCAACGCACGCACACACTCCTATTGAATATGCATTCACCTGTATTGTGGATAGGCCTAGGCTACATCTTGATTTCCCCAGTTTATCAATAGAGATTTAGCATTCATAAAAGGTATTACCATGATGTTGTTATGTAGTTACATTGTTTTATACCAAAGTGAAATTGATTGTCTAAATTGGTTCATTAATACATACATGGCTGTATCTGAAGAAGTCTGACGTAAAACATTTCAAATGTAATGATACTGAACTCAAAAGATGCCCAGCAATTGAACAGAGCAGTACCTAAGTTCATCTGTCTGGATCAAGTGCCATTCTGGGGCTTTGGCTAACATGCCTTCTGTTTTAGCTGTGGTCTGGTTTTGGTATCGAGCATTGTGATACTTCACCTGGTATCCACATGAAGATGCAGGTATCGTGACACACTGACGACCTCCCACTGTCTGCTGAATTCTTTCACTTTGCTCTTGTTTTCCTCGGTGGGAGTGTCGTCAGCGAAACGGGACACACCTGGGCTTGGGTGTGTCCCAGGATAAATGCACCTCTTCCCCATTCATTGAGGATACTCTCTCCATGCAGACACAGATTTTGGTTGTGGTATTTTTGTGGCTGTTTGTGGTTGTTTGCTTTGGCACCTTTCAACACCCCTCATTATCACATTATGCACGCAACCACTCACTTACACTACTGATTACTGACTATACACACCATTGTTAATTATATTTAGTTGACTTTAGTTAAATATATTTAGTTATTCCTTATCTCCACGTTGTCTCCTTTTATGTTACGCACTGAGCCGGTTTGTGACAACACACACACACAAATACAAACCCAGGTACTCAATTGCGCTCTCACACAGACTTGTTTAGTTTCAACACACACACACTTATTTAGGCCTATCGAAACACACAAGCACTCACACATTCATAGACCACAGACCTAGCCATATGGGGCTTAGCTAGTGACAACAATTACTCCACTGTCTCCTTATAGAATGGCCCTGCTAATGTTAATGGGGTTCGATCTGCTGCAGGGGGGAAAACTGCATTACAGGATGATTAACAAAAGAATGGGCATCAGCGCCCAGAATCCAGGCGCCTCTCTGCCATTGACGACTGAGACATACAGTAGTGACCACAATCTGCTTTGTATGGGATGCGTAGGCCCACATGCTTCCAATCAAATGAAACTCATTGATCCACTTGTCAGATACCCAAGGGGGGGAGAGAGGGAGGGATTGTGAGAGGGAGAGAGAGGGATTGTGGGAGTTCATTCTAGTAGGTTGACGTTTGTCGTCATGAGTCTTGTCCTGGAGGCAGAACTGAGCAACTTCCCTTTAGATAGGCCAGCTGAAAAGTCCACATTGGGTTAGCAGTAGGTTAAGGTTAAAATATAATGACTTTGTGGCTGTGCAGAGCTGCCTCAAGAACAAGATTCATGAGGAAAAAAAACATTAACCTGCGTAATTCTATGGGGACTAAGAAAGATGAGAGTAGAGAGAGGAATAGCCTTCAAAAAAGATGGAGCAGAGGAGAGGGAAAATGGCCAGACAAAGTTGAGAGCGAGAAAGAGAAATAGACAAAAGAGCGCTCAAGGAGAGGTTGATAATGTACTAATGATCAAGGTATAAGAAAGCTCTACAGAGATTGAGGTGAGGACAGAACTGAATAGAGCAGAACATTCCAGCCTCATTTTCAACCACTGCATTCTATCCACCACAGAAATAGAAACACACAGGAATATCATTCTATTTCTACCTCCCTGTCCGACAGACATGTGCTGCTGACTTCCTACCTGGGGCACTGAACTGGCGCACGGCGGTGGCACGCCCCTTGTCGTGGAGCCGTGTGAGGCTGCAGCCCTTGGGGACCGTCCAGGGCCCGCTGGGTGAGCCCGCGCGGTTGTCCTTCTCCTCGGCCGCGTCGTACAGCTCCACATGGGGTGGCCGCTCCGTCAGGTTCTTGCTGTAGTGGCTCAGGCCGTACTGGGCGATCTGGATGGCATAGAAGTAGCCCTGGGGACCCCACTGGGTGGAGAGGGGCACACCTGGGGGAGAGGGAGAGAGGTTACATAATGAAACAGTGATTACACATGAAAACATGGTCAGTTGAGGCACTAGCACTCTTTTTCTTTTAACAAGTCCGACGAGAAAGATATACTGCTCTCCTGGGAACAGGCCCAGATCCGTCATTTGGGTGAAGAAAAGACAGAGGAAAAGGACGCACATCTGGCTGCCTTCTGAGAATCCGTAGGCGAGAGAGTAAACTCCCACTACCATCAATTCTACTAGCTAACATTCAATCATTGGAAAATAAAATTGATGACCTACAATTACGATTATCCTACCAACGGAACATTAAAAACTGTAATATCTTATGTTTCACCGAGTTGTGGCTGAACGACGACACGGATAATAGAGCTGGAGGGATTTTCAATGCACCTGCAGAACAGAGAAGCTACGTCTGGTAAGACGAGGGGTGGGGGTGTGTGTCTTTGTCAATAACAGCTGGTGCCCGATATCTAATATTAAAGAAGTCTCGAGGTATTGCTCGCCTGAGGTAGAGTACCTTATGATAAGCTGTAGACCACACTATCTACCAAGAGAGTGCTCATCTATATTATTCGTAGCTGTTTATTTACCACCACAGAACTAAGCTGGCACTAAGACGGCTCTCAACCAAATCTATAAGGCCATAAGCAAACAAGAAAAAGCTCACGCAGAAGCGGCGCTCTTAGTGGCCGGGAACTTTAATCCAGGCAAATGTATATCAGTTTTACCAGCACATCACATGTGCAAGCATAGGAAAAACAACTCTGGACCACCTTTACTCCACACACAGAGATGCATACAAAGCTCTCCCCTACCCTCCATTTGGAAAATCTGACCATAATTCTATCCTCCTGATTCCTGCTTACAAGCAAAAACTAAAGCATGAAGTACCAGTGACTAACTCAATACAGAAGTGGTCAGATGACGCGGATGCTACGCTACAGGACTGTTTTGCTAGCAAAGACTGGAATATGTTCCGGGATTCATCCAAAGGCATTGAGGACTACACCACCATCGGCTTCATCAATAAGTGCATTGACGACGTCGTCCCCAGTGACCGTTCATACATATCCCAACCAGAAGCCATGGATTACAGGCAACATGCGCATCGAGCTAAAGGCTAGAGCTGCCGCTTTCAAGGAGCGGGACACTAATCCGGACGCCTATAAGAAATCCCACTATGCCCTCAGATGAACCATCAAACAAGCAAAGAGTCAATACAGGACTAAAACCGAATCCTACTACACCGGCTGACGCTCGTCGAATGTGGCAGGGCTTGAAACCCAGACGTAAGCTGCCCAGTGACGTGAGCCTACCAGACGAGCTAAATGCCTTCTATGCTCTGACATTTCAATCTCTCCCTGACTGTCCACATGTTTCAGGCAGACCACCATAGTCCCTGTGCCCAAGGAAGCAAAGGTAACCTGCCTAAATGATTACCGCCCGTGGCACTCAAGTCGGCAGCCATGAAGTGCTTTGAAAGGCTGGTCATGGCTCACGTCAACAGCATCCTCCCGGACACCCTAAACCCACTCCAACTCGCATACCGCCCCAACAGATCAAGCCATCTGTACACTGCCCTTTCCCACCTGGACAAAAGGAACACCTATGTGAGAATGCTGTTCATTGACTACAGCTCAGCGTTCAACACCATAGTGCCCTCAAAGCTGATCACTAAGCTAAGGACCCTGTGAGTAAACACCTCCCTCTGCAACTGGATCCTGGACTTCCTGACAGGCCGCCCCCAGGTGGTAAGGGTAGGCAACAACACATCTGCCACGCTGATCCTTAACACTGGGGCCCCTCAGGGGTGTGTACTTAGTCCTCTAATGTACTCCCTGTTTACCCACGACTGCGTGGCCAAACGACACCAACATCATCATTAAATTAGCTGACAACAGTGGTAGTCCTGATCACCAACAATGAGACTGCCTATAGGGAGGTGGTGAGAACTGTCAGTGTAGTGCCAGGACAACAACCTCTCCCTCAATGTGAGCAAGACAAAGGAGCTGATCGTGGACTACAGGAAAAAGGCAGGAAGAACAGGCCCCCATTAACATCGACAGGGCTGTAGTGGAGCAGGTCGAGAGTTAAGTTCCACGGTGTCCACATCACCAACAATCAATTTCAATCAATTTTATTTTATATAGCCCTTCGTACATCAGATAATATCTCGAAGTGCTGTACAGAAACCCAGCCTAAAACCCCAAACAGCTAGAATGCAGGTGTAGAAGCACGGTGGCTAGGAAAAACTCCCTAGAAAGGCCAAAACCTAGGAAGAAACCTAGAGAGGAACCAGGCTATGAGGGGTGGCCAGTCCTCTTCTGGCTGTGCCGGGTGGAGATTATCATGGTCCAACAAACTATCATGGTCCAAACACGCCAAGACAGTCGTGAAGAGGGCACGACAAAACTCTTTTCCCTCTCAGGAGACTGAAAAGATTTGGCATGGGTCCCCAGATCCTCAAAAAGTCCATAAAATTGTGAAAGACTGCAGTCAGCGTAGCCATAAGCCATAAGACTGCTGAACAATTAATCAAATGGCCACCGGACTATTTACATTGACAACCCCCCCCATTTGTTTTGTAAACTGCTACTATTCGCTGTTTATTATCTATGCATAGTCACGTCACCCCTGTCTACATGTACAAATTCCCTCTAACCTGTACACCCACACACTGACTTTTTTACTTTAGTATATTTGGTAAATATTTACTTAACTCTTCTTGAACTGCAATGTTGGTTAAGGGCTTGTAAGTAAGCATTTCACAGTAAGGTCTACACACACACACGTGACAAATAAAGTTTTAATATTACTGATATATTATTTATATATTTCAAACTTCATCTTTAAATTAGAAACAGTGAGAAGAGCGGAGCGGCAGACCAGAGAGCGGCGCGGCAGACCAGAGAGCGGCGGCAGACCAGAGAGCGGCGGCAGACCAGAGAGCGGCGGCAGACCAGAGAGCGGCGTGGCAGACCAGAGAGCGGCGTGGCAGACCAGAGAGCGGCGTGGCAGACCAGAGAGCGGCGTGGCAGACCAGAGAGCGGCGGCAGACCAGAGAGCGGCGGCAGACCAGAGAGCGGCGGCAGACAGAGGCAGAGCTTCATAGCTGGGAGCAAAAAGATAGAAAAGGAGAGTCCTATAAAGAGAAGGGAGAGAGCAATGCAGAGAGAGCGAGAGCCACAGACAGATGTAAAGAGCGAGGGGGGGGGGTGGCGAAGACAAAGTGAAGCGAGACACGGCCTATTTTAGAAACAAAGACAGAGAAATAGGCAGGCACACAGAGAAAAGAAAATGGCCACATTAAGTGATCAGACAAAGACCGTGAGGTGAAATTCAAGCTAATCTATTTCCAACGTCAGGTACCCGGAGGCTAGCATCCTCTTCCCACTAGAAATAGCCTGGGCTGCCTGGCGGGTGGCACCCTGATGAATAGATAGTTTACCTAAAGAGCTCATGACAGAGACAGCAGAACCCACTAGCCATGACAATCACATTAGCGGCTAGCGTTAGGCTAGCCCATAGTGTTTTGGTGGTGGGGGTGATTATTCTGCATTAAGCAGTGAGGGGGTGTGAATCAGTTTTCATTTTTTTTCTTGTGCAACAAGACAACACTGGACCATTGGGTGTCAATAGTTTAAAGAAGCTTCCTCATCTCATATCTCCTTTCCTTCATCTGCACCCAATGTAAAAAAAGAGGGATCCACCATATTGCTTTCCGCTATCCTCAGTTCAGAGCAGATTAAGGACAAGAGATGAGAGAAAGACAGTTCAGATCAAGTATAAACCGGCAAGACCAGAGAAAAGGACGGCAGAGTTTACGATATTTAATAATGGAATAGTTGAGGTTGTGACGTTTTCTGAATTTGGGAGCATAGTGTTCAGTATTCATTAGTCTGCCTTCAGTTCTCCTTACAAAACCCAGTCAGTTGCCAGGTCGCCCTCCATCTATCTCACAAACACTCAGCGTGCACATCCATTATTTCTCAGGGGCTGCTGGGTAAAAAAAAGACATGTCTGATGTAGAAAGGATACCTGGCGCATGAAGACTGTCCAAAGAAAAGAAAAAACATTTGGTGTGAAAATGGCTTGTAATGGTTTGAATATTGCTTAGACCTTCCTGAGCTGTGTTGACTTTAAAGATGATGCAAGCCATTCTCACTTAACTTCATTTACACTAGGGCCGCGTGGCATCAGGACTGCAGCTGGAAGCACCATGGCAGGGGATTGCTACTCCTGCTACACGCTCCAGGAGTTAAATTAAGTCTTCGGTTTGGCGACAGTGTCTGGCCTAGATTCTATTCAGAGAGCCCTTAGCCCCCTCCACACACACTCACTCCTGTGGATGAAGAGCGTCATATACATCATTAGAGGTTGTGTGTGAGAGACTAGGGGAAGAGAAAGACCGTGAGAACACGACTAGAAAGTGATAAAGAAAAGCTCTATGGGTTTAGGAGAGAAGCGTCTCTCTCCAGTAATGACAGATACCCTGCTAGAACTTAACTCCTAAAGATTCATTCAACTTCAGCAGCGACTCCGTCACCTGATAAGTTTTCCATAAGCTCCGACCATCGGCGAAATAGCCGATAAACTGCTGTCAGCTGGCTACTTTCTCCACTTCATTAATTAACTAGGCTTCTTTTCATTTAAAAAGTTTCAATTCGCTAGTCAGAAAAGTCGGTAGAGCCGAGCCCACTCGAATGAACGACATGAATCTTCTAGTGATCTATTTATAGGAAAGGCGCCTGTCAGTCACAAAGCCAGAGATGACAGGGACACACTGCTGGATTGTCAGTCTGCTGTCTGTCCCGCCTCTCGGTACCCGTGTGATCTTTGTGCGATCTGGTTGGCTGCAGTCAAATTTCTTTTCATGGAGGAGCGTGATACTCTTCAACGTGAAGTGAGTGAATTTACACTTCCAATGTACATTAATGCAAGTAGTAACGATGAGTTAAAATCCACTTAATTATTGTTTTGAGGCATATTCATTTATTTTCTTTTGCGTGTTTCATAGGCCTACTATAGCCAAGCATTGAGTAGCGGCCCATAGACTATTTACTGTGCTTTGATAGACGACCAAACAGCAAGTGTTGACCAGTTTATAAAAGGTGTCGAACTGACTGAAAAGTCAATCTTCTAGATCCCTTTGCCATTTATAAATCATACTTTGCTATTTATAAGTCCATGGTACCGCATCGGGACAAGTAAACCAAAAGATCTTTGTATTTTCCTAGGATTCCAAGCCGAGACTTGCCACTTGCCACAATAAAACTGAATTGAATGAGTAGACAACACTCCTTTCTGACAAGATTACTAATCTACAACCTTCCCTCAAAGTCCTACCCACAGTGGTTGATTGACAGGTCTGAAACCCTACGAACTGACTCAAACACCCTGCCCCCTCCCCTGACAATCCCACCCACAGTAATCACTGTGGGTGGGATTGTCAGGGGAGGGCAAAGGTGTCAAACTCATTCCATGGAGGGCCTAGTGTCTGCAGGTTTTTGCTTTTTGCTTTCAATTAAGACCTAGACAACCAGATGTGAGGAGTTCCTTACTAATTAGTGACCTTAATTCATCAATGAAGCTCAAGGGAAGAGCAAAAACCCGCAGACACTCGGCCCTCCGTGGAACGATTTTGACATACGTGTTAAAGGGATAGTTCACCCAAAATACAAAATTACATTTGTTTCCTTACCCTAAAAGTGTCCTAAGCAGCAGAGCCAATCAAATAAATTATTTAAAGAACAAACATCATTGTGGAAATTCATGTTGTAGTAAAACTGTAAATATGACTAACCTCAACCTGTTTAATTTTATAATCATTCCTGCAGGCCACCCCCCTTTTCTAGGCCCACGGACCAATTTCACACAAGAAACGTATTGAATAATAGAATACACAGGCCACAATATCAAAATGCTGTCCGCTAGGCTAACTATCTAAACTTGTAGTAAGCATGTGAACATTTGCCTCCGCCCTAAGGCAAAATCCACCCTAGACAAAATCCAAAACAACTAGCATGCTGAATTCATCCATTTTAAGAAATGTTATTTGTTAAGTCATGCGCCTCTGCTTAATACAACAACTAATTTTACCAATGTGGGAGGTAAAGTCATTAACGTATTCAATAATTTAGCTGTGTATTTCAGATGGAATATAGACAGAATGTCCCAGAGGAAACCAAAATAAAGCTTGTTCTGCAAAACAACAATCCCTGGGGGGTATGCCCCCCCCCCCAGACCGGAACTCCCTGGGGGTTTTGCCCCCCCCCCCCCCCCCCGAGACCGGAACCCCCCGGGGGTTATGCCCCCCCCCCCCCCCCCCGAGACCGGAACTCCCCGGGGGTTATGCCCCCCCCCCCCGAGACCGGAACTCCCTGGGGTTTATGCCCCCCCCCCGAGACCGGAACTCCCTGGGGGTTATGCCCCCCCCCGAGACCGGAACTCCCTGGGGGTTATGCCCCCCCCCGAGACCGGAACTCCCTGGGGGTTATGCCCCCCCCGAGACCGGAACTCCCTGGGGCGTATGCCCCCCCCCCCCCCCCCCCGAGACCGGAACTCCCTGGGGCGTATGCCCCCCCCCCCCCCCGAGACCGGAACTCCCTGGGGCGTATGCCCCCCCCCCCCCGAGACCGGAACTCGGAGTAGACCCTCTCCTGTGCGCCACTGATCTCCACGTATGCCCCCCCCGAGACCGGAACATAAAGCGGACATGACATCATCACGTCAAAATAAATCACTTATTGTTCCGTGAATTGCATTTTTACGTCAAAGAGTTGCCTTTTGAACAAGAAATGTAAACAAATGAGTCCACTTGACATCTCCACTCTGACCAAGTCTGTTGTGGAGAAGTCTCTCAGTGAATGGTGAAAGCTTTGAGTTGGTCCCAGAGTGATTAGGCAGGGTTAAAGTAGGGACAGAGATGAAAGGAGACCCATGTTTAATGCATTATGCTCCAAGGGGCCTTCGCTAAAGAACCTTTCCATGGATACCAGCGCGCATCGGGTAGAAACGCTCCCAAAACCTTACGGCTGAGCCCTCGGGGCCCTCTGGCTGTGACGACCTAATTAATGGAGTGATATATTCACCCCTTTGCATCTTATAAAGTTGCAGTTGAGGTGTGAGAGAGTGCGAGTCTCTCCTCGTCTATAGGAAATGGGTGAGAGAGAATAAGTAAGCTCCCTCCAGGAGCTTCATACAGTACCCCAAATGGATTCTGCTCAGCTCCTGACTGACCCATTTTCCGCCCCAGCCAAATGCAGCCCTCCATACCTGTGGTGCAGAACACTGTTGGGTAAAGGTAGCAGCATTTACTGCCCAGCTGGACCTAATAACAGGGTGCAGTTCAGCCATGCAACAAATCTAGAGTGACGCAGCAACGAATAAATCTGCAGGGGATTGACTTTTTCCATATACAAACTGCTGTCAGTAAATTCCTATGACCGTTCCTGAGACGATTGTTTCCGGTCAGCGGCTTATTTTTCTCATTCAAAAGAAGTTAAAAGGTTTCACATTTTAATGTTGGTCATTTGCATAATTACACAATCGTCAGCAGGTAGTGAGAGCACACCACATGTTTATCACTTCAGGCACATGTATTAATATGTAATATAAAGCACTGAGCTATTTCCCTCATTCATCAATTAATATCAAATGCAAATTAATGGAGTACAGAGTCCAAAAAAGTTGTAACTTCACTTTCAAGATTAATGACATAATAGCTCCCTGAACTGCTACCCTCAACACAGTCCCCCCCCTGCTCTGTTTGTAACACTGCTCTGTCTGGCTGTAACACAGTCCCCCCCCCCCCCACTGCTCTGTCTGGCTGTAACACAGTCCCCCCCCACTGCACTGTCTGGCTGTAACACAATCAGTCTTGTTACTGTAGTGTTAAAGCTGCAACATGTAACTTTTTGGTCGACCCGACCAAATTCACAGAGTTGAGTTAAAGATCTGTCATTCTCATTCAAAGCAAGTTTAACAAGCGGTAAGTTCAAGTTTAGTTTCTCCATTTTTTACTTTTGGTTTTGTACACCAGCTTCAAACTGAAAATACAATATTTTTTATTTATTGAAAATATATTTCAAAGCGGATTAGATGGTACAATGATTCTCTACACATTGCTTGTTTAGTCAGTGAATTCTGCATAGTGCATCACTTTTAAAGCAGGCCTTGTTGCTGTGTTCCAGGCTGCGTCACATCCGGCCGTGATTGGGAGTCCCATAGGGCGGCGCACAATTGGCCCAGTGTGGTCCGGGTTTGGACGGCTAGGCCGTCATTGTAAATAAGAATTTGTTAACTGACTTGCCTGGTTAAATAAGAGGTTCAATGAAATAAATAAATAATAAGTAAAATAAATACATAAGTACAGACAGGCTACATCTCTGCTGCATTTCCACCAGCACTACCACCACCTACCTTCTGCATTAGGATGCCAGTAAGACCCTACATGTTGACGAGGGGCTGTCAAAAGATAATGAATATCTATTAGACAACTCCCCTCAAGTATACAAGGCCACTTCACCAAATAGCATTGGGAAGGGTCCAGCATGATGATAATGTGGTTTGGAGGCAAAGCTTTCTGAAATGGGCTATTGATTTCTGGGGGCTTTCATTTTAACAAGAGGTGCCTATCAGCAATGACTTTAGTTAAGGCCGGACTCTCATTATAGCAGGCTAGCTGGCCCCCACTTGTCATTATAGCAGGCTAGCTGGCCCCCACTTGTCATTATAGCAGGCTAGCTGGCCCCCACTTGTCATTATAGCAGGCTAGCTGGCCCCCACTTGTCATTATAGCAGGCTAGCTGGCCCCCACTTGTCATTATAGCAGGCTAGCTGGCCCCCACTTGTCATTATAGCAGGCTAGCTGGCCCCCACTTGTCATTATAGCAGGCTAGCTGGCCCCCACTTGTCATTATAGCAGGCTAGCTGGCCCCCACTTGTCATTATAGCAGGCTAGCTGGCCCCCACTTGTCATTATAGCAGGCTAGCTGGCCCCCACTTGTCATTATAGCAGGCTAGCTGGCCCCCACTTGTCATTATAGCAGGCTAGCTGGCCCCCACTTGTCATTATAGCAGGCTAGCTGGCCCCCACTTGTCATTATAGCAGGCTAGCTGGCCCCCACTTGTCATTATAGCAGGCTAGCTGGCCCCCACTTGTCATTATAGCAGGCTAGCTGGCCCCCACTTGTCATTTATAGCAGGCTAGCTGGCCCCCACTTGTCATTATAGCAGGCTAGCTGGCCCCCACTTGTCATTATAGCAGGCTAGCTGGCCCCCACTTGTCATTATAGCAGGCTAGCTGGCCCCCACTTGTCATTATAGCAGGCTAGCTGGCCCCCACTTGTCATTATAGCAGGCTAGCTGGCCCCCACTTGTCATTATAGCAGGCTAGCTGGCCCCCACTTGTCATTATAGCAGGCTAGCTGGCCCCCACTTGTCATTATAGCAGGCTAGCTGGCCCCCACTTGTCATTATAGCAGGCTAGCTGGCCCCCACTTGTCATTATAGCAGGCCAGCTGGCCCCCACTTGTCATTATATAGCAGGCCAGCTGGCCCCCACTTGTCATTATATAGCAGGCCAGCTGGCCCCCACTTGTCCTTATATAGCAGGCCAGCTGGGCCCCACTTGTCCTTATATAGCAGGCCAGCTGGCCCCCACTTGTCCTTATATAGCAGGCCAGCTGGCCCCCACTTGTCCTTATATAGCAGGCCAGCTGGCGCCCAGTTGTCCTTATATAGCAGGCCAGCTGGCCCCCACTTGTCATTATATAGCAGGCCAGCTGGGCCCCACTTGTCATTATATGCAGGCCAGCTGGCGCCCACTTGTCATTATATAGCAGGCCAGCTGGCCCCCACTTGTCATTATATAGCAGGCTAGCTGGCGCCCACTTGTCATTATATAGCAGGCTAGCTGGCCCCCACTTGTCATTATAGCAGGCTAGCTGGCCCCACTTGTCATTATAGCAGGCTAGCTGGCGCCCACTTGTCATTATAGCAGGCTAGCTGGCCCCCACTTGTCATTATAGCAGGCTAGCTGGCCCCCACTTGTCATTATAGCAGGCTAGCTGGCCCCCACTTGTCATTATAGCAGGCTAGCTGGCCCCCACTTGTCATTATAGCAGGCTAGCTGGCCCCCACTTGTCATTATAGCAGGCTAGCTGGCCCCCACTTGTCATTATAGCAGGCTAGCTGGCCCCCACTTGTCATTATAGCAGGCTAGCTGGCCCCCACTTGTCATTATAGCAGGCTAGCTGGCCCCCACTTGTCATTATAGCAGGCTAGCTGGCCCCCACTTGTCATTATAGCAGGCTAGCTGGCCCCCACTTGTCATTATAGCAGGCTAGCTGGCCCCCACTTGTCATTATAGCAGGCTAGCTGGCCCCCACTTGTCATTATAGCAGGCTAGCTGGCCCCCACTTGTCATTATAGCAGGCTAGCTGGCCCCCAGTTGTCATTATAGCAGGCTAGCTGGCCCCCAGTTGTCATTATAGCAGGCTAGCTGGCCCCCAGTTGTCATTATAGCAGGCTAGCTGGCCCCCAGTTGTCATTATAGCAGGCTAGCTGGCCCCCAGTTGTCATTATAGCAGGCTAGCTGGCCCCCAGTTGTCATTATAGCAGGCTAGCTGGCCCCCAGTTGTCATTATAGCAGGCTAGCTGGCCCCCAGTTGTCATTATAGCAGGCTAGCTGGCCCCCAGTTGTCATTATAGCAGGCTAGCTGGCCCCCAGTTGTCATTATAGCAGGCTAGCTGGCCCCCAGTTGTCATTATAGCAGGCTAGCTGGCCCCCAGTTGTCATTATAGCAGGCTAGCTGGCCCCCAGTTGTCATTATAGCAGGCTAGCTGGCCCCCAGTTGTCATTATAGCAGGCTAGCTGGCCCCCAGTTGTCATTATAGCAGGCTAGCTGGCCCCCAGTTGTCATTATAGCAGGCTAGCTGGCCCCCAGTTGTCATTATAGCAGGCTAGCTGGCCCCCAGTTGTCATTATAGCAGGCTAGCTGGCCCCCAGTTGTCATTATAGCAGGCTAGCTGGCCCCCAGTTGTCATTATAGCAGGCTAGCTGGCCCCCAGTTGTCATTATAGCAGGCTAGCTGGCCCCCAGTTGTCATTATAGCAGGCTAGCTGGCCCCCAGTTGTCATTATAGCAGGCTAGCTGGCCCCCAGTTGTCATTATAGCAGGCTAGCTGGCCCCCAGTTGTCATTATAGCAGGCTAGCTGGCCCCCAGTTGTCATTATAGCAGGCTAGCTGGCCCCCAGTTGTCATTATAGCAGGCTAGCTGGCCCCAGTTGTCATTATAGCAGGCTAGCTGGCCCCCAGTTGTCATTATAGCAGGCTAGCTGGCCCCCAGTTGTCATTATAGCAGGCTAGCTGGCCCCCAGTTGTCATTATAGCAGGCTAGCTGGGCCCAGTTGTCATTATAGCAGGCTAGCTGGCCCAGTTCTCATTATAGAAGGCTAGCT
>NC_074668.1:83764954-83776503 GCF_029448725.1 Salvelinus fontinalis
GGCCCAGTTCTAATTATAGAAGGCTAGCTGGCCGCGTTCTCATTCTCTTAAAGCTAGCATTATTCGTTGTTGATTCCAACGCTAACAAGGCCTCAAAGCTAGAGTTCCAATGCCTTCTTAATTGGCTTTACAAACAAATCAAGTAAGATTATGTTTGCAGAAAAAAAAAAAAGTCTAATTGCATTTAGGTGGAGGGGCAGGTGGTGCACGTCTGACATGCCGTTGGTAAATGGGATCTGTCTTGTTAATCAAGCCTGAAATCACATCAGCACAGAACAAGTCAACATTTTTATTTAGCCATCACACACACTCTTCACTGGATTCTCCTGATTTCCAAAAGGATCTGGAATTTCCCTAAGAAAAGCAGGTTGTTATCAAGCCATGTCTGATTGAGTTAAAACAATGTGGAAGGGCAAAAAATAATCGCTGTTTATACCTGATTAATCTCAATGGCGCTTGATCATGATTTTCTGTACTAGTCACATCCACCTTCTATTTAATTTATATTACAGGGTACTACAATGGTACAACATCCATAGAGAACTAAATATTACTTGTTAGGCAGCAACATGGGAGCTACCATGCAATGACCATAAATACCATGTAGAATAATAGGACTCACAGCATGACGCCTGCCTGTAATATGTATTTACGGTCAGAATTTGACTAAGCCAAGAAAGTGGAAGTGGCATATGATGAAATGAACCCCTAGAGAGAGAGAGGGAGAGAGAGAGAGAGGAGAGTGAGAGGCATCAGAGAGGAGAGAAATAACAAGGAGAGAAATGGAAGGAACATGAGGAGAGATGTTCTCTCCTTCCACACTTGGCAGTATCGCTGTGACTTCCAGTAAGGAGAGCGAGACACAGCACAAGAACGAGAGCGAGAGAACGAGAGATGCAGAGGAGACATACTGCTAGATGAGGGGGGGGGGGGGGGGATGCTCACTCCATTGTGCTGTAGTCACGGCAGAACAAAAACCCAAGGCCATCCTTGGGGAGAATTTCTTGTTTAAACAGAGAAGATAAATGAAAGTGGACTGGCGGAGCAGTAAGGACAGGGACGAACATAGAGGTAGGGAGACGCTTGGTTACACTCCGGCTCAGTAAGTGGAGCACTGAGGACAAAGGCAGACAATGTGTGTGAGCTTCTGAGATACTGTGTTCTTTTCAAGTCGTGTGTTATAGCCGACATATTCACACCTACCCACACACCAACACGAAGCATACTTCACAACCCACAAGATAGTCAAATAGAACACACAAATCAAAATCAAATGTTATTGGTCACATACACATATTTAGCAGCTGTTATTGGTCACATCCACGTATTTATCAGATGTTATTGGTCACATCCACATATTTAGCAGCTGTTATTGGTCACATCCACGTATTTATCAGATGTTATTGGTCACATCCACATATTTAGCAGCTGTTATTGGTCACATCCACGTATTTATCAGATGTTATTGCGGGTGTAGTGAAAGGCTTGTGTTCCTAGGTACAGCAGTGCATTAATATCTAACAATTCACAAAAATACACACAGATCTAAAAGTAAAAGAATGGAATTAAGAAATATATAAATATTAGGACGAGCAATGTCAGAGTGTGTGTGAGACACACACACACACAAACTCAGCAAAAAAAAGAAACGTCCCATTTTCAGAACCCTGTCTTTCAAAGATAATTTTACAAATTAACTTCACAGATCTTCATGTGACAGTATTCACCTAGGGGTCATGATTTGGGGCTGTACAAATGTTTGATGTATTAGAATAATTGATTATATAAGACCCCTTACATTTATATGGTCCTAGACTACAGATTAACTAAATATATATTCATTATAGTTGTAGAATTGTTCCACAGTTGTTTGCTCTTTCTCTCTCTTATAATGTGTGACTGAGACAGAACTCTGCAGGGGAGTGTGGGAGACGACTCAGACATTCCACAGTAAATCTACTTTGGGGAGGGGACATTTATTGCCTAGCTTTTAGATAAACACTGAAACTCTATGTTTGTATGGCTGTGGATGCAGGGTTTTGGTCTCAGGAGTAAAAAAGGTAATGACGTAGTCAGTGACATCACTAAGGCGGGACGTCGGTTTAATAAAAGAACTTGAGACCTTCGTGCTATGTTGAGAACATTCGTGCTATGTTGCTGTTTGTCAACTTCTGTCTACAATTGCATTAATAAAGGTTTTTGAATGACTTAATTAAAGATAGTCAAAATGCTAATTTCACCAATGAGCCAATGATGATTGACAAGGAGGAAAGGCACAAACCTGACAATTGTAAAGGGTATAAACACTGTTATCCATGCTTGTTCAATCAACCATAAACAATTAACGAATGTGGAACGGTCGTTAAGACACTAACAGCTTACAGACGGTAGGCAATTAAGGTCACAGTTATGAAAACTTGGGACACGAAAGAGGCCTTTCTACTGACTCTGAAAAACACAAAGAAAGTTGCCCAAGGTCCCTGCTCATCTGCGTGAACGTGCCTTAGGCAAGCAGTAAGGAAGCATGAGGACTGCAGATGTGGCCAGGGAAATAAATTGCAATGTCTGTACTGTGAGATGGACATTGCAATTTGTAGACCTGTTGTAAGGAAGGTCCTCAACAGACATCACCGGCAACAACGTCGCCTATGGGCACAAATCCACCGTCGCTGGACCAGACAGGACTGGCAAAAAGTGCTCTTCACTGACGAGTCACGGTTTTGTCTCACCAGGAGCGATGGTCGGATTCGCGTTTATCGACGAAGGAATGAGCGTTACACCGAGGCCTGTACTCTGGAGGGGGATCGATTTGGAGGTGGAGGTCTGGGGCGGTGTGTCACAGCATCATCGGACTGAGCTTGCTGTCATTGCAGGCAATCTCAACGCTGTGCGTTACAGGGAAGACATCCTTCTTCCTCATGTGGTACTTTTCCTGCAGGCTCATCATGACAACCTCCAGCACAACAATGCCACCAGCTATACTGCTCGATCTGTGTGTGATTTCCTGCAAGACAGGAATGTCAGTGTTCTGCCATGGCCAGTGAAGAGCCCGGATCTCAATCCCAATGAGCACGTCTGGGACCTGCTGGATTGGGTGAGGTCCGGGAATGTCCGGGAACTTGCAGGTGCCTTGGTGCAAGAGTGGGGTAACATCTCACAGCAAGAATTGGCAAATCTGGTGCAGTCCATGAGGAGGAGATGCACTGCTTTACTTAAATCATCTGGTGGCCACACCAGATATTGACTTACTTTTGATTTTGACCCCCCCCCCCCACTTTTGTTCAGGGACACATTATTCCATTTCAGTTAGTCACATGTCTGTGGAACTTGTTCAGCTTATGTCTCAGTTGTTGAATCTTATGTTCATACATGCTAAGTTAGCTGAAAATAAACACAGTTGACAGTAAGGATGTTTCTTTTTTTGCTGAGTTTATATATACATACACACACACACTACCGTTCAAAAGTTTGGGGTCACCTAGAAATGTCCTTGTTTTTGAAAGAAAAGTAAATATTTTGTCCATTCAAATACCATCAAATTGATCAGAAATACAGTGTAGACATTGTGGCAAGTTAGCTAATCCAACTTGATCATTTAAAAAGGCTAATTGATCATTAGAAAAGCCTTTTGCAATTATGTTAGCACCACTGAAAAACTGGCCTTCTTTAGACTAGCTGAGAATCTGGAGTGTCAGCATTTGTGGGATCCATTACAGGCTCAAAATAGCCAGACAAAGATCATTCTTCTGAAACTCTTCGGTCTATTCTTGTTCTGAGAAATGAAGGCTATTTCATGTGAGAAGTTGCCAAGAAACTGAAGATCTCGTACAACGCTGTGTACTACTCCCTTCACACAACCGCAAACTGGCTCTAAACAGAATAGAAAGAGCAGTGGGAGGCCCCGGTGCACAACTGGGCAAGAGGACAAGTACATTAGTGTCTAGTTTGAGAAACAGAAGCTGTTTTTCCAGTCTCTCGGGCCAAGCTTTGAGGCACCTGTACTGACGTCGCTTTCTGGATGATAGTAGGGTGAATAGGCCGTGGCTCGGGTGGTTGATGTCGATGATCTTTTTGGCCTTCCTGTGACATCGGGTGCTGTAGGTGTAGGTGTCAAACACTCACACAGAAAATAAGCGACATCCTCACCTCACAGATATCTGATCAGAGACTAAAACCACAGGTACCCACACATGGAGACCCTCATACTTCATTGTCTAACAATAGTCCACCATCTCCACGTTGTGAAACAGGAGACCCAGGCGTATCGGTACAAGCACAAAATGCTGCTCCATTAAGTTGCCACAATCAGGTCTCGTGATCTGCCTGATCAAATCCCAGTTTCATTTGCTTAATGCAACTCAATGATGGTGCATTATTCACAAGGGGCCAAAGGTGGATTTCTCAAGCCTGGTTTCCTGGAAAATTCTCCTACGGACTGTGCAGCTAAATGGCTCTTAAAGGACAGTGTCCGTACGAGTTTAAGACAGGTCCGTTCAGACTGCTTTGCACATAACCACTAAGTGCTGGCCCTGACGTGCCATGTATAAACTAGTGTGTGATAGAGCTTAAGTAGTTCCTTTCCTGGTGTTTATGGAGTTGCAGGGAGGGTTTATGGAGTTGGGGACAAAGGCAATGAATGTTGGGCTACTTTGCTTTTTGACATTTGACTATTCACAGAACTTTTCCAATCCTGGTCTTGGGGTGGGACCATTCACAGAGCCCTATAAAATCCACATTGCAGAGAATGAGGACGGAATCACGGAATCCAGATATTAAAACGGAATTCAACAATATTCAAAAAAGTATTGAACTTGGTAGAAAACACATTAATTTGTCCAAGACAAGACTAGAACAGAATGAATCAGTGATTCGTATTTTCCTGCAACTTTATGAAGTGGCGAGGAATGCCCGTGTCTGCGCGGCGAGGAATGCCCGTGTCTGCGCGGCGAGGAATGCCCGTGTCTGCGCGGCGAGGAATGCCCGTGTCTGCGCGGCGAGGAATGCCCGTGTCTGCGCGGCGAGGAATGCCCGTGTCTGCGCGGCGAGGAATGCCCGTGTCTGCGCGGCGAGGAATGCCCGTGTCTGCGCGGCGAGGAATGCCCGTGTCTGCGCGGCGAGGAATGCCCGTGTCTGCGCGGCGAGGAATGCCCGTGTCTGCGCGGCGAGGAATGCCCGTGTCTGCGGTGCGAGCGCATGTCTGCACATTGTGTAGCCGTTAGCGATGATGCTAATTATAACCATCTTCTGTTAGATGGAAAGGCTTTCCCAAAAACCTTACCATTTAAAATGTCTACCACAAAGTAGCCTATGCCTACCTGGCAGAATGATATCATGAACATTCCCATCAATCCAGTGGCCATTTGCTTTGCAAACTCACCAACCACAAGAGCGCTACACAAACATCGCTAACCAAACAGTCTCTTGTTGGATCATACTACAACCCAAAATCAAAAAAATATGAAATTTTGTTATTTTTCTATTTTTTCAAGGTTTCTGTAATTCCCAAACGAAGAAAACTACATTTGTGGAGAAACAAATAAGATTTTATAAGGCCATACATTCGTGATAGTATTGATCAATAAGTAGTAATTAAGGCGATTAAAGGATTGATAGACTAGCTCTGATTTCCTGTGCGCCAGGTGAATCAAAATAACGGTTCTAATGTGGTTGGCTGCAATAAAATGCCTTTTCTCGTGGACAGTGTCACGGATCAATGTTGGCGCCTCAAGGGATTTGACTCACCTTCCACTCCACTGATGCACTTGACGCGGTCGCGCACCTCCACGTTGTAAGCCTCGAAGGACATGAAGACTCCGTCCGGGTGGTAGGGCTCGCGCTGCGCGTACACCTTGGAGTAGCTGTGCTGGAACTCGAAGCGCTCGTAACCATCGTACTGCACCACCTTGCCGTAAACGGCAAAGTACTTCTCCAGCCAGCTGAAAGGGAAGTACACTTCAGCACCGTCCCGCCGAGCCTTTATCGTGACGTCGTCGTTAATCAGGCAGTCGATCTCTTCGTACTTGATGCCGGCAGCTCCGCCTACTATGGGCGGCGGCTCCGGGGGCTGCGGAGGTTGCTGCTGGCTGCTAATGCTGGCGTCGCCCCCCTTGGCGCTGGGGGGTGGCGGCGGGGCCCGCGGGAGGAAGCGCAGGGCGGTGTCGCTAGAGCAGCGGTTCCACAGAAGCACGGTGAGGAGGGTGAAGAGGGCGCAGATGACGATCAGGGTCTTGTAGTTGACCCGGGCCGCCAGGCAACGCATGGTCACAGCACGCCTGCACAGGGGGAAACAGACTTATTAATAGTATCCTTTCACAACATTAAGTATATAAGACACATACAGTGCCTTCTGAAAGTATTCAGACCCCAGAACTTTTCCCACATTGTTACGTTACTGCCTTGTTCTAAAATGGATTAAATCGTCATCGCCCGCACCCCCCCCCAATCTACACACAATACCCCATAATGACAAAGCAAAAACAAGGTTTTTATAAATTTTTGCAAATCTATTACAAATTTAAAAAAAAAAATGAAATATCAGATTTACATAAGTATTGTGGATGGGTCTGAAAACTTCCCAATGTAGATACAGGCAGCCAAAATGAACTGAATGGAGCTAAGGACAGGCAAAATTCTAGAGGAAAACCTTGTTCAGTCTCCTTTCCACCAGACACTGGGAAATTAATTAACATTTCAGCAGGACAATAACCTAAAACAAAGCCACATTTACACTGGAGTTACTCACCAAGAAGACAGTGAATGTTCCTGAGTGGTAGTTACAGTTGAGACTTTAATTTACTTGGAAAATCCAAGAGCTGAAAAATGGTTGACTAGCAATGATCAACAACCAAATTTGACAGAGCTTGAAGATTATATATATACATTTGCCCATTATTTAAAACATATATATATATATATATATATATATATATATATATATATATATATATATATATATATATATATATATATATATATATATATATATATGTTTTAAATAATGGGCAAATGTTGCACAATCCAGGTGTGGAAAGCTCTTTAGAGACTTACCCAGAAAGACTAATCTCTGCCAAAGGTATGTCATGATGTTGGCCTGTTGGTGAGGTTTATGACCCCCATAAATACCTTTCCCCCTTTCCTCGCTCTCTACTCTACAGAGTGACTCGTGGAAAGCCCTTTGTTAACGTAGAGGGACTCTGATAACATCAAAAGGGTGGGGAAAGGAACCATATTTCGGTAATCCAAACAGCTGAAAATATGCGTTGGTACTTAATGAATATGATGTCAAATCAGTTGTCGTCTGAGACATTATTACTAATGATAGTTTGTCATCCTATCTTGGGAAGTCTACACATCCTAGTTATCAAATTCACATGGAATTGTGCAATTGAAATGTTTAAATAAGAAACTATTTGTGAAAAGATTAAATGTAATTTTAGCTCCTAAATGAGAGAATGGTTTTCATAGAGTAAAAGCTCTGTTCACTCAGTGGCCTCGCCCAAGTGAACAGACATTGATTGTGAACTATGAAACATGCCCTTCTCTCCCCTACTACATAAGCCCTTTACGAAAATGTAACATTTGTGTTCCGAGGACGTGAGGACTCCAGTCCAGACGTTAAAAGGGCTAATATCAAACTACAGAACTTCAGCATGAGCTCAAAGTATGGCAACTTGGTATGAACTTTGAACTCCTATTCACTAAAGAAGTGATACCGCCTAGCCGTTGAGTTAGCAGCAGCAGCTGTAAACGTGGGCTAGGAAAGGACGGACAAAGTATCTGTTCTACCACACTACGACGGTACTACAACGTATTCCATTCTACCAGATATTCTTCAGAGGACAAGAGATCTCTGCTGGGCAACCCGGCCTTCCACCTACGAACAACCTATCGAAACGCAAAGCAGAGTAAATATTTCTTGCATTTTCCTTTTCCAAATGGGCGGTTATGTAGAATGCATAAGATTCTGTATTTACGATAGCATAGCTGCATTGCAGTCCACTAGGGACACAATCCCTTTGTTCAGTCTTCCTGCGCTTTCATTCAAACCCAACCACCTTTCTTTGTGTAACCAGCCGTCATATCGGATCCGTCCGCTGGGGACGTCTTCCTGTATGACATAATTAGTAATCAATGTATGATCCATACTGTGTATATGTAATTCTGTGTGATTAACTATTTATTTACTAAATACCTAACTAAACCAAATGTTGTACTGCTGATTCAACTTGTTTTCCAGAGTTCGTGAAGATAACCAACAATTCTACGATGTTCAGATGAGACTGAATAAGGTGACGATTAATTATTGACTGCTATTGATGTAAAAGATTACCAGGTCTTTAAGAGTTTATTCGGAAGATAACAGCTCAAAAAAGCATTCTTTCGTGGTGCCCCGACTTCCTAGTAATTACATTTACATGATTAGTTTAATCAGGTAATATTAATTACAGAGAAATTATTTTATAGAATAGAATCACTTAATCTGTCATAGCAAAGACACGACAGGTACTTCTACAAAGTATTAACTCAGGGGTGTGAATACTTATGTAAATGAGATATCTGTATTAAATGTAATAGCCCCCAAAAACATGTATTGTGTTTAGATGGGTAAGAACATTTCTTTTCATATACATTTTGAAATTCAGACTAACATGTGGAATAAATCAAAGAGAATGAATACTTTTTTTGAAAAGTGTTTTTTCCCCCTCAGATTTAAATAAACAATTCCAGGTGAAAGGTCACAGCGTTCCAGAGGGGGAAACACACACACTAATAAAATAGTGTTAAACGGCTGTCAACTCAACTGGTTGTAAATACCTGCATTTAACTTCTGCTATACGTTAGGAGATAAATGTTGCGTTCATTTCACCGGTCACATTATTATGAAGCTTACGGTAGTCCCCAGTCACGTGGCATTTGTTTACAAGCATACGACGATGACGACAGACCGGAGCCTTGCGAGTAGCTTTACTGTTGTGCAGCATGCACCAGGTAATCTAATTACAGATTGGAATTCAGAGCTAAATGTTTGCCGGCTAGATATGCTATAACTACTAAGTTGTGTCTAAAATGTGCTAAATGTTCTGCAGTTAAATATGTAGCAAAACAATAAATAATCAAGCATTCACTTGGTAACAGCAGAGAATCCCCTCCTAGAGCAAGAGCCTCACTGGCTAATATTTGTTTTGTGCAGCAAACTGTGAAGCATTTGAGTTACTTGTATAGTTCAGTAAGAAACTGTACAAAAATATTCACAACGCGATCATTAGCATTTATTAGCATTCTCTATGGGATTTTACATGTACTTGTTAGCGTTGTTCATCCTCAGATTGTAGAGTTTTAGTGGGGTTTGAAAACCGCGGCCCTTGTGATCAGTGCCGATATTACAGAATATCCCCGTATGACTATCTGGATACCACACAAGCCAAGAAAGCTTTGGCGTCAATATGGTCCAAGCATCCCTGTGGAACGCTTTCAACACCTTGTAGCTTGTAGAGTCCATGCCCTGACGAATTGAGGCTGTTCTGAGGGAATGTGAGGACACACACACAATATTATGGTGTTCTTAATATTTTGTATACTCCGTGTACTTCTGCTGTACCACTACTACTGTCACCATATGTGTGGCTCTCAACATCTTCAACAAAAACACATGCAACGTGTTATCTGGGAGCTTCATTGATACAAACAAGAGAGGTGTTGGGATGTGGGGAAAAACAGCACAGATAGTCACACTCCAACACTAGCCTACTGCTCTACACCGACATGTCTGGGCTCCACAGCTCACGGTTCTAGGCAGAGCCCACAGGTCTGGGCTCCACAGCTCACGGTTCTAGGCAGAGCCCACAGGTCTGGGCTCCACAGCTCACGGTTCTAGGCAGAGCCCACAGGTCTGGGCTCCACAGCTCACGGTTCTAGGCAGAGCCCACAGGTCTGGGCTCCACAGCTCACGGTTCTAGGCAGAGCCCACAGGTCTGGGCTCCACAGCTCACGGTTCTAGGCAGAGCCCACAGGTCTGGGCTCCACAGCTCACGGTTCTAGACAGAGCCGACAGGCTTGGGCTCCACAGCTCACGGTTCTAGACAGAGCCGACAGGCTTGGGCTCCACAGCTCACGGTTCTAGACAGAGCCGACAGGCTTGGGCTCCACAGCTCACGGTTCAAGACAGAGCCGACAGGCTTGGGCTCCACAGCTCACGGTTCAAGACAGAGCCCACAGGTCTGGGCTCCACAGCTCACGGTTCTAGACAGAGCCGACAGGCTTGGGCTCCACAGGGTGATCAATTAAGGAATATTGATTACACAAAGTAGACTAAACCGCTTAAGAAGATGCAAGGTGATTGAGGAGCATCTGCAGATGAGTTGATGAGAATCAAATGCAGATTAACTTGAGGAAAAGAACCAGCATTATGGTAAATGTGATGACGAGCAGCATTGGCAATTAGTTTATTTGTGTACGCCTTTTGCAGCTGCTTCCGCTTGAGGGTCGGGAATGGAAAACATTCAACTACCACTTCAGAGGCTTGCATAGACCAATTCACATAGCGCATCTGTCAGGATTGGCAGTTTTAAATGAGCACAGGGGTGGAGGGTGAACAAGGAGTAAATAGCTAGAATAGTGTTTTCCAAATAGTGGATCACAGACAGTCCCTCTTTGGTTGTGGCTAAACTCTTTTGTCTACAAGAACGGTATTAAGAACTTGAAACACTTTGAGGTGAGGGTCAAAACTAGATAAAAAGGCTGGAGTAGACGTCTACCAGGCGAACGAGACGCGTCGATTCATTCACCCGATTAACAGTGCCAATCAGCGCAGGTCCGAGACTCACGTCGTCGGCCATGTTTCTGGCATTTCCATCGTCCTGAGAGAAATCAATAGGCAAACCCCCTCAATTACAGCTTACGGCGCTAGGAGTTGCAGATGCAGCAACGACTCGGCCTTCGCACAATACAGGAGGCGAGAGAGAGGGTAGAAAATCATTACTTCCAAGAGCATCTCAATGCTTCAGCTTAATCCAGCCACAGCTAAAGGTCAGCACAATGAACGCGCATTAATTCCACAATGGGAGCAATCTTCCCTAGCAACGCCGAGTCAAATTACAACCATAATGGTCTCTGGTCTCCAACAAAGTTATACACCAAGGACAAGCATGTAGCCAGACAAGGACGCCAGGAGTTAGGAAGTTACAGTTCTCTCTAATAAGCGTGTTGAGTAAAGGCATGATATGATACAGGATATGAGGCAGGATAGGCTACTATCTTAAGAACAGCCTTGAGTGCTGGGTGATTTAAAATGTCAGTCAAATTATCAATAATATAATAATGCTCTTAGTAATTTATTTTATTTACAATCTGTAGACACTATGAGAATAGAAAGGTTCAGAACTTTTGTGAAACATCACAGCTGAAAAATATATACCAAATAGAAACCAAAACTGGATGGTGTTCAGAAATAGATGGGAGGGGTGGTAGGGGAGCTGAAAGATGTATCAGCTGGAAGTAGAAGTCTGAGTGTTGTCGATTCGTTTACTCCAATTAGGAGAGGGGTGGTCGGG